>NW_021634295.1:0-40748 GCF_004799145.2 Neltuma alba | reverse complement strand
ACGTCTCACTCACTCGTTGTATTAAAATTAATATTTCTATTATTAAAAAATCCAATCCATCTAATATATCAAGCTATATAGCTAAACATTTTACTTATAATACGAAATTTAAGATGTTATGCTGACCCTCAAAACTACATAAAGGGCGCAAAGGGCGTTCCCCGCGAGTGGTGGGGGAGCTGGCCGATGGTTTGGTGGAATCTCTTCTCTCTTTAAGAAAAGCGTGGCACCATTCTAAAACAGCTACTCTACAAATATAAAGCGCAAGAACTATATATGCACGTAATCACCGAATATTTCCCCATGCCTTTCTAATTTATTGTTGGATCTCTTTTTCATTTTTTTTTCTTGGCATTGCCCCTGGAGTTATTTATTTCCTTTTGTTTGGATTCAACATTCCAATAGGAAATAGGTTGCACAGGATTATAAAGGGAAACGAGGTTGGAAGGTTAATTAGGCGCGTTTCTTTCTGTTTTATTGGCTCATCAAAAGAAACTTAAAATAGCGCCACCAAATATAAAGAGCTAAAAATAAACGAAAGAATGGACGACGATAATTTCATTAGCATGAAATTAATTTCATGCTTTTTATTAAGTGAAATTAAAATGTTAATTGGTAAGTGTTCAATGTTTATTTCAAGCCGCAATATTACCTCCAATTCTTAATATAAAACTAGTTGAATAATTTAATAAATTAAAAAAAATTAGTTAAGTTAGTTATTTGTATAAACAGGTTTTGTTTTTTCCTAAATACCCTTGCTAATTATGCATATTAACTAGAATTATTGTTTGATGAAATATTTAATATGCAGTATTATAAAGACTACTTAAAAAAAAAAATGAGAGACAAAATGGATTAGGATTTTAACTTTAAAACTAAATGAATGTCAAACTAGCTCTTATATTAAAAATCAGAGATAGCATATGGATAAATTTAACTTTTATATACAAATAGTTCGGTGTTCAAAGATGGAATAATTTAAGATAATATATACCTCTATATAAGTTGTGTCTGTGTATTAATTTTGTTTTTCAAAATTCTGCAGTTGAAGGTGAGTTAATTGCTCATAGTTTATCCAATTATATAGGTATGGCTTGGTATATAAATTTTTTTTTTGGGTACATAAGAGAACAAAACAAGAACTACGTGAGATTACAAGCCAAGTAGTCCTTTTCCACCAGTTGCTTCATAGAACTCGGACAGATATCATAATAAGCAGAGGACGAAATTCCTTGCTTGGCCAACACATCAGCCACAGTGTTTGCTTGTCTAGCAGTAAAGCATAACCTGATCTCCCAATCATACTTTAAAAGATCACGAATTTGTAATAACAGCAGACTAGATGAACAAGGAGGGTGATCTGTAGACAAAGACTCAATCAGAGATTTAGCATCAAATTCAAGTATAACTTTCTTGAATCCAAAATCCCAAGCCAGCTTTAGACCTTCATAGATACCCCAGGCTTCCGCCTCAGAAACACTGCATAGGCCAGTCTGGAAAGAGAAACCCACGATCCAATTACCACTCTGATTTCTAATCACACCTCCGCAGCCAGCTCTATTAGATGGATTTGCAACAGCACCATCCACATTCACTTTGACCCATCCCTGTGGTATATAAATTTTGTATATTCGCTGGCTGGCTATGTAAGCATGGGGTTGAGGCTGGCTATACAAGCGGAAAGGATTTTCCACAAGTTCTTGCCAGCTCCATTCCTAAAATTCCATTTTATCCGGTCTAGTCCTTCATATCTCATGAATCTGCTCCGCATAGGAGGCTTAACAAAATGTTCCATTCTGTGCAGCTTAGCTGACACTTCTTGAACGTACAGGTGCATTGAATCTTCCCCGGCCTCCTCACCGATGCCCATCTTCATGCTGCATCGTCAAGAAGCTGTCTCTCTCTGTCTCTCATGATCAGCTTAGCGTGTGAACTTTATCATGGAACCTGCAGCTATTTCATTCAAGCAATTAGAGTTTTGCTCCTTAGATCAGGCCTGCTTAATTCAAAAAACAAATACCTAGGTCTTATGACCCTGTTTGACTTTTTTTTGGTCCTAATTATAAGCCCAATCTATTTATCTCTCATATTTATGCATTTTTTTCCAAGATAATCCTCCTAATAATGATAGTTCTAGTCAATATCATTAGCAAGGTTTAGGAATGACAACACTTATTTATTCAAATAACTAACTTAACACTTCCTTAATCTCCTCAAATAAGTCAACTGGGTCTTATATTAGGACCAGGTAGTATGTTCTTGACGGAAAATTACCATCATGGGACTCTCTCCAATTGTATTATAAATCTATCTGTCTCTCCACCGACGATTGGGAACCGTTTGAATCACAAGGTTTATCACTTGAGGTCATAACCGTAAACCTAGTTTAGAGATGTTCCGTGATGCATTTGGGGGCAAGAAATTCACAACTTTCTCGTACATAAAAGTTCAGAAAGGGAAGGAATGGAGGGTGGAAATTGATGACGATAATAAAGAGGCAGCGAAACCGGAATGGAATGAAGTGGGGCAGCGAGGCAATGGATTGTCATTTTCAATCCAAATTTAATTAATCAAATCAAATGGAACGTCGCATCATCCAAGCTCTGCAACCTTTTTGCTTCTCTTTCCCTCTTGATCGACTTCATCAACCCAACATGCGCTTTCCTTACGCCTCTCTCTCTCTCTCTCCGCATTCATGTAAATTCCACGTTTCTAATTTGATGCAGTCTTCTCCACCCATTAAAAGGTCTAATTTATTATAAAATTGGCGGTGCTGGGCTGAATTTTAATTTTGGCCGGTGGGAGGACGCTAACGCGATTGTTTGGGAACAATGGGAGTAATTACTATGCATTAGATAGACATACAGAAATTGATGGCGATGGGTTGACATAAACATTTCAATAAACGTCATTTTCAGGCTCCACATCTGCTCACTTAGGACCGCTTTGGAATTGCGGTAGGATCGTAATTTAAGAAATATAAAGTAATTAGGTGTAAGAGAAACTTAGACTTCCACCCCTATCGTGATATCATCATCTATATATATATATATATATATATATATATATCCATGGATCCGCTCCTCTTTCTCGCACCTTCTGGTCGCCTGGTAACCTGCATTAACCTGAGGAGATCAGAGCCATGTTGAATAGCCCTCAAGAGTGGCCCGAGCCTATAATCCGCGTTCAATCCTTATCCGAAACCTGCTTCGACTCAATTCCTGACCGGTACATTAAGCCTCCTTCTGACAGGCCTTCCTTTTCTTCTTCTTCTGCTAACGATGCTAACATCCCTGTGATCGACCTCGCTGGTCTATACGATGTCGACGTCAACCCCGCCACACGAACCGCCACACTGGCCCGAAAGAGGCCTGCAGCGACTGGGGCTTCTTCCAAATCCTGAACCACGGGGTTAGCCTCGAGTTGATGGACGCCGCCAGGGATACATGGCGCGCCTTCTTTCACCTGCCCATGGAACTCAAGCAGCAGTACGCTAATTCCCCGAAAACGTACGAAGGCTATGGAAGCAGGCTAGGAGTGGAGAAGGGTGCTATTCTGGATTGGAGCGACTACTATTATCTCCACTACCTTCCTCTGTCCTTGAAGGACTATAACAAATGGCCTCATCTGCCTACCGGCTGCAGGTGAGTGTTTGATGAGTACGGGAGAGAAGTGTTGAGGCTGTGCGAGAGGCTGATGAAGTTGTTGTCCCTAAACTTGGGATTGGAAGAGGATTTCCTTCAGAATGCGTTCGGAGGAGAAGAGATAGGGGCGTGCCCGAGAGTGAATTATTACCCAAAGTGCCCAGAGCCAGAGTTGACGCTGGGGCTGTCGTCGCACTTCGACCCGGGAGGGATGACTGTACTGCTTCCGGATGACCAGGTGCCGGGTCTTCAGGTTCGCAAGTCCGGTGACTGGATCACAGGTGAAGCCTCTTCCGCAAGCCTTTATAGTCAACATCGGAGACCAAATCCAGGTGCCTCTCTCTTCTCTCTCTTCGCTAATGAATCAGCCGTCACACATTACCAACGAGTGTTTTCATTTGTCGCTTTTAGAAAGAATAATATTAGGCTTCTGCGCAGCGAAGATCAGGGCATGAAAGTACGTGGCATTAGCAGGACTCTTTACCATTTGATTGAAAACGATCTTAATATTAAAAATGCTAAAAAATCAGCGCTCACGCACTCATATATAATTAGGGTGGATAAGCATGTGGCCAATTGGAGAATAAATGGGAATTAGGGATAAAGTTTCGGGAATGATTACGAGTTGCTTATATCTATCATTATACAGGCTCAATTTACCCTTCCAGCCTATTGAAATATCGAATTTTCAAACTACCATGGCCTGAGCTGACCAGATGACAAACGTAGAGGGGAAATATGGACAGGGCATGAAGATGACAGGTTTAGGCACCCCTAGCATAATATAAATAAAAAAATTCAGGAAAAAATGCTTAAAATATTTGCATGCATGTCTTGATCCTTTATATTTGCCGTTTAGATAATAAATACCAATTTTATTACCAAAAACATTAACTACCAATTTTATGTGCTTGTTTTGTAATAAAGAATATCTATCAACGTAATTTTCTTTAAAAAATCATCATCGATATATATAATAAAATTTGTAGATAGCTAGGAACCATACATTTCATTGATTACGATGCCATTTTCGTACTTCGATCAACTTTGGCCCCCCATTAGTATAAATCAGTCATAATCTCCTGTCCCTTAATATGCATTAAATGAACTCCCACCATATTATATTTGGGTTTAAAAAATATACATTAAAAATGCATTAATTAATAATTTTCCATAGAACAACCCTGGAGGACTGAGAGCGGAGCTGTATATATATACAAGTCGAGCGAAATGTGTACAACTAGTAAGCAGTGATGTGTGGGCTCGAGCACAACAATTAATTAATTAATACATGAAATCAGCAATTAAGCTCGACGCTATGTGGAGTGATTAGTGTATAGTTTGCAGGCATACATATATATATATGTATGTTAGAGTGATTAGTTGGAATTGATTAAGGGCGATATATATATAAATAGATATATTGTGATGTGATTGGTGAAGGTAGTAAGCAATGCAAGGTACAAGAGCGTGGAGCACAGAGTGATGGTGAACTCCGACAAAGAGAGAGTTTCACTTGCCTTCTTCTACAACCCCAGGAGCGATATCCCCATTCAGCCGGCCACGGAGCTGCTTAACCGGAGACGCCTCCTCTTTACCCGGCCATGACGTTCGACGAGTACAGGCTCTTCATCAGATTGAAGGGACCACGCAGGAAGTCTCAAGTAGAATCTTTGCACAGTTCAACTTCATCCCGCCACACAACGCAACAATCCCTCTTAATTACCGTATTATTAATTGGACACCCTGCAGCCTGTCTCGTTCTCATGCCTCCTCCTAATATATATATAGACAGAGAGACATGCATGTGCTTTCTGTGAAAGGGAGATCAGAGATGCTCTTTATTTCATGTCAAATTAATACTGCCACGTTACACTTCACCTATAAATACAGTCGTTTCAAAATCGATGTATTGATGATGAGAATCGTGTCTTTTGTATCTTGAAAGAAAGGCACTTATCGGATCTTGCTGTCTTTTTCAACTATTAATTTTAATTTAATCTCTTTATATTTTAGGGAAAACTGATCGGAATAATCCTCTATTGAAAATTTTGTTGGTGAGAAAGGCTTGAATCATAGTACTGATGCTTACCGTGTATGATACTCTCTCTCTCTAAAAATTTATCAGGTCTTTTTTTACTAGTAAAATTTTTGGGTCAAAAACTTTTTTCTCAAATTTAATTTCCTGATATTTTATTAACTCGTATTTATGCTTGTCTGGTTTGTTCGATGGAATTTAACCAGCGATGTTCAAAAACTGTGCATTGGTGTCGAAAGTCACAAACTGTGCACTACTCTACTACATATAGTAGCATTGAGGTTCCTCTTGTGACTTAAAAATTGTATTGGTCTTTAATTACGAGAGGCGAACATACAGCTTTCTGCCTAATCAAGGGCTAATCGTGTGGTCTCACGTCAGTGCTGAGTCACCCCCTAATAATCAATAATGATGACTCTTTGGTTTTATTTATAAGTCATTTTCAATATGTTTCATACAACTAAAAAAAACATTAAACTCCATTAACTCTTATTTAAAATTTAACAACTTTTTGACTTTATCCCTATTTAATATATATTATACCTCATATAAACAAAGTCAATACAATAATAAATAAAAGATAAAACTGTATATCTATATAAACAGTTTCTCTCAATGCCCTATAAATAAGAAAAAAAAATCTTCTCTCTTTATCCTATAAATAGGAGCAGAGGAGTATTTTTACTTTTAAGTTGGAGTTCAAAAATTAGTGCACATTACATCATAATAATAGTTTTAAGTAGATGATGGATTCTAATGAAATCTGTAATACTCCTTCCATTCATGATACACAGGTCCTTTTCTTTCAAATTAGCTAGATCCAGAATGTAGGTTTCTGATTTGAAATTATTTAAAGCATTTGATTTTTGTTTTCCTATTTGGACTTTTAATACAATTAAACTTTGTAAGTAATTAATGTAGTATTGTTTTTTTTTTTTAAGGATATGTTTGTAAAACTTCACAAGTCTTTTTTATCTGTCTAATATTATAACTACGACTTTTCAGCTAATTTTTTTATGCGACCTGAGGTGACTAAATTAAACATGTTTCCATCACATCTTCGCTATATGAACCATAGTCCGAATTTGCCAGGAGTTTAATATAAGTGACATTTTCTATGTGATATGAGAAAATGTCTCTACTCTAGTCACGTTAGTTAATTAGCTACGCTTAAACAATTAAAAGATGAAAGTGACGAGTCACACACACACACAAACACACATCCAATCGGGGGATATGGCAAAGCGTTATCAAATATGGTCTGCTGTTTTGCTTCTTGTAATAAGTATTCCATTTTTTATCAGACAATGTTGTCTTTTAAATCAGACAAAGATAAACTGACAGGAAATTATCCTGGGATATTTTGGTTAGTTCATCCTGGGATAAAGAATAGCCCAATATGTTGCACTTGTATGTGGGAAAAACTTCATAATTGGTATAAATTTCGAGTGTGGTGTTATATAAGAAATCAGTCATATTACTCTCCGCTTATGAATTACAATACTGCATAGATATATTAAAAATATTGATAATATTTATATAGGAGATAAATAACATATCAACGCTGACAGCCCGTGTTATATGTAAATTTAAAAATAAATATTAGAGTGCTATTTGCTTCATTTCTCTTGTATCAAAGAAAAGAAAGCAACAGAAGTTAGGTCTAATGGAAGAGGCTAATCATTCACAACATGATGAACCAAGATTTGAATATCTGCTAAAAGAGGTGTCTATATTTTATATCTGATAGTGTTTTGAATAGGATTACTTCTAATAAAAAGATACCTGTTAAAAAAAAAAGGGATCAAACATGGCTGTGAGGGGACGGCCATGTCAATGTCCAGTCGTTCAGGGCATGGCATCAGGAAAAGCAATTACGGTGTTTAGCGAGAAATAAAATTTTAAAATTATTTTTTAATCTAATTAAATTAGTTAAATATACTTTATACTAAGAATCAAAAGAGTATTTTAGCTTCCCATTTATACAGTTGGATCCACAAATATAAAACACTTGTCGGACTGTGTCGTTCAAAAGTCTTACGTGATATATACCGGTATTGAAGAAAAATCTCATAAAAATAATTAAAATTACCAAATATCAGGTGAAATTTGGTAACAGTATTTTAATAGGTTTTAAGAAAATTAAACTTACAAATAACAATATATTTTTTGTAGAAATTTTTTATTTAGAACCTAGTGATTTTAAAAAATTTTAGGATTCTCCCTAGTATTAATTATTTTTTCAAAATTTGTGTGTGTGAAAAACGTGTCTTTTTTTTCACCGAAAAAAATATAATATGATTCGCTAATAAAATGTGCATCAGTTGAAAAGAACATGACTGAAAAAAAAAAAAAAAAGGAAGTTAACTCATTTATACAGGCATCTCTGTTAACAATGGAGTTACCTCGACTTTTGTAAATAAATTGGAAAACAAAGAAGAACACGTGATTAGTTTGCTCAGTATAGGAAACCTGAGAAAAGACAACGCGGGGAAGATTCTGCTGTTCCTCTTCTCCTGTCAGAAGTTTTACCCTTTTGGACCTTTTCCAGTTCCCATTGAATTGAGCTCTCACCCTTCCCATTCGATAAATACTAGGAAGAGAATTCCCTGCCAGATGTGCATTGACTATAAAACCCACACAACTTTCTAGAAGTAGATAATAACACAGACGCTAGTGACGGAATACATATATATTTATACAGCTACATCGCAGAGAAAAAAACCCAATACAATTATGATTGGGATTTTAAGGCTAAATTAGGTTCGCTATTTGCTATTGCTACATGCTTGCTTTTACATCCATGTGGAAAAGACCACATTTTCTAGAAGCAATCAGTCTATAAGCACTTTCGGGGGAAGGTATACGCCTGAAGCCTGATCCTGACATGTGCCAAGTTTCACAATGAAACTAGCACCAAGGTTGTACCTTTTCAGTAATTCAGCAAATGCTCCACTCAGAACTTGGTCTGCCCAATCCTCCACCTCTGTGTCCCTGTCTGAGACATATGCAGCTGCAAGTAGTTGTTCCATGGCTTCTGCCTCGATCTGTAGCGCACACTCAGATCCAAAAATTTTGTGGAAGTTCCTTCTGATCACTTTAAGCAACCTGTCTGCAAGTATATCGAAATTATAAGGTTTAAAAACAACTGTTTCATCGACCTGGTCATACAAATTTTGGAGCCAGAGGTTTTGGTTCGCAGTTGAGACGTGCTCGTAATTTTCACCATCCATGTGTTGCATCTCATTCTGTTCAGCTGGAAGATTTAAATCCAACACCCAGTTTGATGCTGTATGAGCCCTCTTAGCGGTATCTGAAATATCAGGTTGATAGTGAAACTCGCTGATGTCACCAATCAATTTTCTTTTATTTACAAAAACTATATTTGGAATGGGAATAGTCTCTGCAGAATTGCTAACTACAGCGAGGCTTTGGCTTCTAAGGTCTCCAACCAGTTGCTCGACTTTTAA
Source organism: Neltuma alba (assembly GCF_004799145.2). Lineage (NCBI taxonomy): Eukaryota > Viridiplantae > Streptophyta > Magnoliopsida > Fabales > Fabaceae > Neltuma > Neltuma alba. The sequence goes on along the minus strand of NW_021634295.1, from coordinate 31,596 downwards.
CTTGATTGCCCCACCTTTCGTCCCTAATATTCTCTCCTCAGAGTAATTGGAAGACTCCCTGGTCGGGATGCTATCATTTTGGCTAACTGGAAAAGATGTCACGAATATTGAGTTGTTCACACCAACTTCTCTTCCATGCGAGTCAGTAAGCTTTCCGGTCGTGATGGCCTGAGACAAGCTATTTTGAGCCAGCATATCAGCCTTGTCTACATTTTCCAGGAAAACTACAGACAATGGTTTCTTGGACAGCTCCCGCACAATAAAATCAAGAGTAGTCTTCCCTCTGAGTTTCACATCATATCCTTTCATTTCTTCTGAATTTAGATCCACAAAAATGAAACTTTCTTGGCTTCCACACAAAAACTCAGCCAAAGAAACAGCAATTTTCTTTTTACCATGCCTATCAGGTCCCACAAAATTCATCCATATGTCCCCTCTTTGAGTTGCTTTCTGGTGTTTGCCTGTTTTTGCTTGGCAGCAAACTAGCGTCCTAATGATAGCATGCAAGGCTTCTTCCTGCCAGCCAACCCTTTTCAAAAGAGACTGGAAAAGAACTTTGGGATTTCTCAGGTCAGCTCGTCCACCATGGTCAAAACTTGAGCAAGATGAAGACAGGGTTGCGCGCTGGAAAGCATTTGGATCAAACAGATCAACATTCAGAATTATGCGTTCGCCAGTAGTTCTTTTAGTTATGTTGGTGGTGCGGGAAGAGCATAATCCCAAGCCTAGGTCCGTGGTTACAGATGAAGGAGACATTTGACTACCATTACACGTACTTGAGTCGGACGTGTTGCATGATCTAAGGTCACCTGACTGGAGATCTTCAGCTTTCCGGAACATCTCCGAGAGTCTTGACGAGAATTTCTGCTTGGAGACAACAGAAAAAGGACTGCCTGATTGTGACGTAAAAACCATGTGCTCACCGTCGGGCACTCGTGAATTCAGATCGATGTTCTCAATTGCTGACGCATCAGTAATCTTGCCGCTGTGATTGTTGTCCACATCTGTCTTCTTGATGTCTCTGCATTCAAAACCCACGACAGTTTGACAAGTATTTTCATCACGGGGTTGCTGGACATGGTGCCTGCGTGTCTCGTCCACTTCCTTGGGTGGCCCACGTTCATTCGTAACCCGCACAACGCCATCATCCTTGGTGGTCTGCACTGAACGGAACAATAGCGGTTTTACACTAACAAAAACGGAAACAACTTTATGCAATGCAAAAAAAGTATATACATATATATATATATATATAAACCATGCTCTCGGCCGTCAACTTGAGAAATGTTACGCTAACAAACGATCTTAGAAGGAATTCCTATTGGACACGAAGGTCAATTCACGACAATTATATGTTTATGCATCCCATACCAAAACCTTCAGCAAGCAAATATTTTCTTGAAGACTTTCAGGCCATGTTACTCGACATAACATTTATGATATCCTTTTAAAACTGCACGGAGCCTCATTCTGGCAAATGTCAAGTTTGCAAAACATGGGGCTCGGGGAACGGGCAGAATAAAGATAAACAGCAGCTCCAAACCAACCCCAAATTAAGATTGGCAGTAGGATTTAGGGTTAGTAAATAACCACAGTCAATGAAAAAAGAGAAAATTTCTCAAATGTTTAGGCTTAGCACAGTTGACATATATGAGTGCTGCAGCGCACACCTTCGTATTCAATGGTTTTGCTGAGCCAAGGTCAGGAGTCCGCAGCCACGGAGGAAATGATCGGCAAGAGTCAGGAAATGAAACAGAAAATTTTTCCTCTGAAGCGGCAACCGCGTCTTGTCGAAACCTTTCGCCACATTGAAGGCAATGGGGGATAGAATAATACGAGCAACTTAGTGGACTTTCTAAGTCAGAAGGTGAAGGGAAAAGGCCACCAAATGGGACGAACGAATCCATTAAGCTGTAAATATTATATATAAAAAGAATTCAGTCACGACAAAATAGGCGCATGACAGTAATTGACCAAGTTCAGAGTGATCTTAATCTTAATCTTATATATACACGTATTCTTGCCAAAAAGCGATCTTTATTTAATTTACTATCAGAGGAGTTCGCATTCAAAAATGTATCGGCATAGGCCGCCGCATATCTCGTTCGGAGCCAAAAACTATTACTTCTGTTCTGTCTATAGATCAGAACACCAATAAATTGCCCTGTATCGTCTTTTTTCCATTTTCCTTTCGGTGGAAATAAGAATATAGATACAAAACTACCGACACATGAGAGACCATAATATACACAAAAGACACGAGGACAAAAGAAAACACACACGTGCATCTACGTATACAAATTGATTAACAGACGGCTGGCCTGAGCCTGACCTTGGGAAGTTGTTTATTTACTATTTAGTGACGTAAAAGGACACACAAAATCAGGCCAAGTTCCAAGACAAGGTTCAGATGAATTCGGGAACAAAACAGAAGGATATTAAAGATATACTTACACGATATGAACCACTTACCTTGATCTGGGCTTCTGATATGATTCGGCCATGGAAGGCCGAACAGAGGTGATGGGTAGAAGCTGCAAGTCCCAGTCCCTTTCGACGGATGGAAATTTACCCACAAACTTCAAATAGCAATCATAGCTCGCTGCCGCACCCATCAACCAAAACTTCCCATAATTGAGCTCCAACAACTTTCCCAATTCGCCAACAACATAGCTCACTGCTTCACCTGAGGCTTTCTCGTTCACAAAACACTTCAAGTCCCCGAAATTCACCACTAAACCAGGTCCTACACACTGCTCTACCATTTGGCCAATCTTCTTCAATTTCAAACTCATAGCCTTCTCATCGCAATTCTCTGCAACAAACTTGGAAATATCTTTTCCTATGGATATCACGTGCAACCCACATAATTCTACAGGCAAAATACCATCCTTTCGTTTATCTATGACGTCTGTGAAACTCCGAAGAGCATCACACGCGCATGCACCCAGAAGCAGAGGATTCCTGCCTCTGCCTCTGGAGAGCACCTCTCCTATTCTTTTGTAGTTCTCGTCCCCGTCACACAACCCAGACGATCCGGCAAATGGAAAGGTGAAGCTCCGACGACCCGGATCCGGATGCTCCGTTAAGTTGCAGAGGAATATAGGAGGGCCTCTGGAGCGCGAATAGCGAAGTAGCTGCGGGAGAGGGCGAAGAATAGCGAGCTTAATTTCGGGGCTTCGGAAACCCGCTTCTCCGAACACCCGGCTCACAACGGGGTCGTCAAGTATCGACAATATCAATTGCTGAAGTTCGACTTTCACGCAAGAAACTGAAGAGGGCTGCTGTGAGATTTGATGGTAGAGATGGAAATTCTCGGGCTGTCTCCTTTGGTTCGCTTGAGAACGCTTGATGGCAGCCATGAAAGAGTTGGAAACAGGCGGGTCGTCGGCTACTGGGGCCGAGGGGACACGGTCCAGGGACACGCTCAGGCATAGCTCCAGGGCTTTGAATTGCAGGCGAGACGAGTAGGAAGAGCTCCGGGAACGCCCGCAGGCGTCGCGAAGGATTGAAGACGGCAACGAAAGGAGAGCGGAGACGGCATGGAGTGAAGTGGTTTGGGCATGTCCGCGGCGCCGAGCCACAGCGACCGCCTCGTCGAGCGCGTGAGCTGCCTCCGAAGTTAAGCATTGCCTTGCTACTCCGACGGGGGTAGGCATCGCCGGGGTTCATGTATCGCCACGAATTTGTTGGAAAGAAAAATTAAATTAAAAATGGAAAACTGGAGAATTGGCAGTCCCTGCTTGTTTACTGAGGGAAAAGAATTTTTTTTTTATTAGAGAAAAAAGGTGGGAATTAGGTGTTGGGGGGTGGGGGCTCCAAATTCGCATATATAGATATAATAATGGTGGAGAGGGGAGGAGTGGAGATGGTGGGACCCATGGAAGAAGACGGCGCCAGGGAGCAGATGTGAGGAGCGTTACAGAGAGAGAGAGTGGTTAGTGGTAGAAAGGAAGAAGAAGAGTGGGCGAGCAACGGTGAAGGAACACAGATTCTATATTGGCAGAGATCTTTTTCTGGGCCTCACTCTGGGAGGTTTAGTTGAGCATCAATATGTCGTCGTCGTCGTCTTTATCGCAATTGTTTCTTTTCTGAGAGAGAGAGAGATGCTGCGTCCACTTACTTTCCGCGGTCAACGTCACTGTCTGCTTACGTGTTATCATAGGAGTATCATTTACTTTTCACCTTATTATGATCATTATTATTATTATTATTATAACAATAGTAATCTGTTTCTTTTCCTCTCTTTTCTGCAACCCCCCGGGGGGTCCCCTCCGTTTCTTAGCCCTTAATCGTGGTTTGCGATCTTAACACTGCCAGGAGTCGTGCGGCATTTGTGGATGCATGATGATCACAGTATCATCTATATCAAGTTTTTGGGCCAAATTTTATTTTATTTTTCGGTAAAAAATATTTTAAGTTACAGATACGATGGTTTTCGTTTCCCTCCAGTGCGTCAACACTTTAACACACTGCAACAAAACAAAGGAAAAGAGCGAAGTCGGATATATAACAGAGAATAAGCGAGGATGAGAATATTGAGAGGTCATGGATCGCCATCCTCCTGTGTTTTTGTGCTGGGTGTTTTGCTTTGCGGCAGCACTGTACTCTTCTAGGCTTCTAGCTCAAGTATATAAAATTGGAACGTAGTCTTTCGGTTTTAAATATAAGACCTCTATACTAGTGTGTATAAGTAAAGGGTCTTATATTTAAGACTGAAAGAGTAAAATTTATTTCCCTTTCTTTTCTGGTTGCTTAGACGGATTATAGCCTGGTGAGCTTCTGTGATCGTTTCTTCTTGTTTTGATGTGTGCCGGCTCAAAATCGATGACAATATATATGGCATCCAAGTAGATACCCACAGCGCCCTCCGATCCCCGCATCCCGAACAATGCGCGCGCGCGCGCGTATGCTCATCATCATCAACTCCGAAGACAAGTGGGCATATACGTAATTTAGTTTGCTGCGACCCCAGACCGTGTCACTAAGGTAAGGTAATTGACATATTATCATGAATCATGTATTTTCTTGTGAATAAAATTGCGTATATGTAATTGGTAAATGAAAGATATTTTGATTTTTAGAAGGGGAAATTAAATAATATGCAATTTTAATTATCAAAATTGAATTTTTGTCTCAGGGTTTTGATAACAAGAAAGCGGGACATAAGTTTCTGATAAGGAAAAGAATAGTGAAGTTGAGTGGAATGTAACAGAATGAGGGAGCAACAAATGGTAAACTGAGGGGATGGGTGGATTGGATTGAAGGTAACTAATTATAGTGGGGGGATCGGTATTGGGGGGATGATTGGAGGGCGAGACGTGAAAGAATATAATTCAACCAGGCCAGGGAGGGGCACGACATTACTAGTAAGAAACGAGATGGGTGGGGAATAATTGCAGCAGGGAAGCATTAGATGGTGGTGATCATGCAGTGCACTAATCAACACAGATATACTCCATTATGGAAGTGGGGGTGGGGGTGCATCCTTCATTCCATATCCCCATTTACTGTCCTAAAAGTTACCTTTTTGCACCCGACATCTTCCATTTTACACCATCACGCTGTTGCTTACTAACTATCTTCACGTAAGACTTGATTATTGAGTTAATTTGGTTTATAAATAGAAAACATATTTATCATGTTTATTAATTTTTTAAAATTATTTTTATTGATACCCTTTCAATCATAGAAAAATATTAAAGATGATGATTATAGTTATCTTAAAAAAATGTGCTATACTTTTTATAATTAAGCAACTTATTTAATGTTTTTAAACTAATCAAATTATTTAAATAAGTCTTGTGTCAATCAAGGAAGAGCATATCACTGCACCAAAGTATAAGTATACTTAGGAAGCTGATCTGATCCGATCTCGGTTGTTTTATTTGTTTAAAAAGAGAACGAGTGGGAGAGAAAAAGGAGGGAATAGTGGGAGAGTGGGGGAGGTGGGGCTGGAGAAGCATCGGCGACCCGCCATCCCATTGCTTTCCACTTCTTTTCTACTTTTTTTGTGATGAATAATGGGTGAACGAATGGTGCCCCCACACGAGGCACAGCAAATAAAAGGTCCTTGATGTGACTTCCTCTTTTGTTGTTTTCTCCTCCTCCTCCTGTGTCTTCCTTTTTCCAACCTTTTCACCCCCTCTTGTTTGAAACAACCTCGCCCCTCGCCCCTCGCCCTCTCCTTCTCAATGCTACTTTCGTCCTTTCCCTTCCTCAGACCCTGCCAGACGCCATCCCCTCTACCCCCCTTGCCTTATTTAATTCAAAAAAAAATGTTTTTACTATCTTTTTAATTGTGGAATTTGACCCTCCCTTCATTCTCTTCCCATCTCACCCACACAGTTAATTAATCAATCAATCAACCAACTTACAACTGAATGCGTTCAGAGCCCTTGAGTCATATCACCCGCTGGTTGCACATGCCAGTGGATTCTCTCCTCGCATTTATGTCAAAAGGTAAATGCTCGGTTTGAGATACCTACGTTTGAAATAACCATTTTTATAAAATAACTATGAGATTAAGCTCTGGATGAATGTGAAAATATACAGTGACAGGTGTTATCAGGGTTATTTTACAGGCAGGGTTGTTTTCTTTTTATTATTTTTTCCTTTTTTCAGCTCACACCTCCACGAATTAATGGAGGGGCCAATTAAAAACAGTATTTTATTATAAATCAAGGCAAAAATTTTATCTCAAATTCCATAAAATTACTTTTAAAAAACTAATCCAAATACCAGAAAACGCGAAGCGCCTAAAATGAAATGAACTTGACTAATGGGAAAAAAAAAAAACTTCAAAACGAGCATTTTAGTGTCACAGACACACATAAACTTCAGCTGAGGCATCGAGGATTAACATCGACAATTTGGTAGCAGTAAAGGACAAATTACACGGAAAGACTTGAGCACGCGAGAAAAATGCATACCCTGAAACATTTTTTCCCTCCTGCCAGCAAATATTGATTGGACTGGCAAGGATTTAGCGTACATTTCGTAAAACATGCATTCGAATTTTACTTAGGGCGCAAAAAATATGTATTATATTTATAAAAGCTATTTCAGCCATAAAAATTTTCCTCTGGTCAAAAAAAAGCCATAAAAATTTTCCTATTCGCGGGGCCTTTCTTGAAAACGCAGCTAAAAAGAACAAAAAAGATAATAAGGTATACGTGTAAGCATTTGAATCCGCAAACTCATTTCTTGTTTTAAAATGCCAAAAACGTTGGCGTTAGTGATGCAATATTTTTCGCACACATGGCAAAATAAGCCTGCGAATAGAATCAATAAATAGGGTTTCACCCAAGGCTACGCCCAGCTGCCTTTGCGTCATTTTCTGGGCATCCAATCAAAGGGACCATCAAAACACATACATTCTATGTCCCGCCGAATAAATCTGGTTAAGATTTTCTGGGCTAACAAACAATCGGCAGTCGGTGAAGTCGTGGATCTGATGAAGAGGGGAGGAAAGGAGAGAATTTGGGGTTGGAAGATCTCTTGGCTCATGGATGTTTTTCCTGCTTTACTTTTTTTGGAATAATATTCAAAAACACTTATAAACATGTTTATAAATTACGATTAAAAACTATTTATAAATTATTTCAAACAAGTCTAAAAATTTGCTCGTGTCGTGATTTTAATTCAACTTTTAGAAGCCCGGTAATTTAAAGGTGGAAAAGTTAATATGTGATGATGTGTATGAAGAATTGTTCAGCAACATCATATCACCGTTGGCTAAACATATTTTAAATATAATTGACGCTATAACGTTTTGTTCCGGGAAAAAGCAGGCCCTAAAATGCACAGAAGAGGGAGAATATATGGTGAACACTTTGGAAGACGTGTTGATTCCATGAAAAGGCAAACTTTTTACCAAAAACAAGAAGAAAAGGCGAGGAGTGACTTTTTTTTTTGGGGGGGGGGTTTCAAATGTCAATTCCATTTGCCAAGAACAAAATACACGTACCATTTAATTAAAGAACTTAATCAAGGAATATATAATCATATTCTAATTACGAAGGGTTCTATTCCTATGATATCTAAACCTTTTCATGGGAAAAAATCAGATCTAAAAACTATCACAATGCTTCTGTATTGCATATATGAAAACAGCCTATATATACGAGTCACTGTAGCAGATTCATTCCCCTCAAACGAACCACTTCTTATGCAGATAGCTTGTTAGGAGGGCATAATTAACCTAGGTCGTCTCATAAATATTTCCTCTCTTTGTCTTTTTGTCTAGTGAATAAATATTTCCCCTTTAATCTCGTCAAAAATATTTAATCTCGTTCTTCTCGTCACCTCTAAGAATCGTGTGGTTCCTTTCATCCCATACATATATGATATATGGATATATAATTGCATGAACAACAGACCAGAGAATGTTTCTTTTGATTCTGCGGTGTCTGCATGCATCACCAGAAAATCTGATCCATGGTGTTAAAATTAGTCGTTGGTGAGTCAACAATTAATCCAATCTGCAACCAAACCAAGCGAGCTCTTTTGATCTTCTCCGATTGAAGAATGGGTCTACAGATTCTTCCCCCTTCACATGAATATACTACATTTAGTCTTTAATATAAGAGTTTGTTTAATTTTTATTTTGGTTCTAAATCTAACACCTTAATTCATTCTGTTTCTCATATTTATTCATTATTTTTCAAGATAATTCTTATAATAATAGTAGTTATAGCTATATATTTTATCAGTAAGAATATTTTAGGAAAAATAACACACATTTATTATAAATAACTAATTCAATTAGTTTTTTTAATCTACTCAAATTATTCAATTACTTCTATAAGAACCCGAGATAGTGTGTGTGTATAGGCGTTTACTATCAGCTACGAAGTTTTTGCGTCCTGCTTTTTTTGTTAGCAACCTTTTTCCTCACAGTCAAAATTGTATGTATGACTTTTATAGAGTGACTTTTGAGAGATATAAAAGTGATGCGTGCAATCTTGACTTTGATACTTATGTCTTTCATTCCCCGGAGGATGGACCGCTTCTTGGTAGCATTAGCCATGTAGTGCGCATGATTTGTACTCGTGTTTCCCCCACTATTTTTTTTTTCCAGCTCTTCATTAATTAATTCCTCCTCTACTTTTAATCCACGCTGATAAGCTTTTACCATCATTTTACTTCCTTCATTTTTTATTTAGATACCCAATATCAAAAATTATTGATTGGTTCCCACTTGAGTGGCGGACTCCAAATAAATAATACTACCTCCGGTTCTAATTATAAGAATTAGTTGATTAATTTGAAAAGATTAAGAATATAAGTTAAACTAATTATTTGTAACGAATGAGTGTTGTCTTTTCCTAAAATATCATTGCTGATCAAGTTTATTGGTTAGAATTATCATTATTAGAAAGACTTCCTTGAAAAAAGATATATAAATATGAGAGACAAAATGAATTTAGGTCTTATATTTAGAATCGAAATAAAAATCAAATAAGGTTTTATATTAAGGATTGGAAGTAGTACTACTTCCCATCCTAAATATAGCTTTATTATGTATTTCAAAATTAGATTTTATATTTGGGATTGGAGGTAGTATTGCTCATGATTTTTTTTTTATTGAACAGGACCTGAACTTATCAAAATATTATTTAAGGGTGTTAAGTTGTCTTTCGTTCCTGGTCTTTTGTTTAACTTTTTTCCCCAGATTCATTCTCCGAGTCTGTTTTTAATGTGTACTCAGCGTCGGGAACCAATTCGTTGACCCATTTAATGTTTTAAAGAGATTCTTTCACTTCGGCTTTTAGGCCAGAAATCCGCGAGAATATGACCCGCGATTGTAACTTTGCGCAGAAGAAAGCCCTCTTTTCCCATGCTTTTCTTTCTTGCCGACTTGTTTTAATTTTTGTCCAGTCACTTAAATTTAAATTTTCTGATACGTGTGTGTGTGTGTGTGTTTGTGCAGTTGTCTTGGTTTGAGTGGTATATATTCTTGTCATATTTTTATGCGTGCGAGATCCATCTTAATATTCTTGTCATATTACCCGTAACATGGAAATAAACACATATAATGTGAAAATTTGGATGCGGGGCGTAAGAAAATTGAAATTGAGCGTCTGATAGTTAAAGCGTAGAAGAACTGATTCATATATTCATTCGTATGAGCAATAATTCCTGAAAAAGAGTGGGGTTGAGGGGATCAATTATTGGTGGTGGGATATTGCAATTGCAAATAAAAAAAGAAAAGAAAGAAAGAAAGAAAGAAAGGAAAGGAAAAAAAAAAAGGATGAATAAAAATGTCAATCAAGAAAAGGCAGATCCGTTCCAATAGAATCTGAATGTCATAAATAAATAATTGACCGGCCTTTTTAAAAAAGCAGTGGGGAAGGGAAGACAGACTATGACGTTGAGGGGGCAGCCAGCATCCTTTGTTTTTATCTGAGAACATTATTATCCCCAATTCCACATAAATACTTTTTTTTTTTAATACAGAATCTAATTAACTAATTTGAATAGCTTAAAAATATTAGTTAAATTAGTTAATATGATATGTACTTTTTAAACATTCTAAATATCTTTTTTGATTTTTCTCTGTTTGATTATTATTTTGAAGGAATATCAAATAAAGTTAATTTCAAAATAAATTGATAAGCATGTGAAATAAATCTTACGTATAATACTAACATTAACTTTTCAATTAAATCCTACGTTAAAGACAGAAAGAGTAATATTTAAGTCGTACGCACATGTTGTTGTTTCTTACAATAAAACTTAGTGTTGAATGTTGCTTTTATATATATTACTCCTTTGGTCCTAAATATTAGACTCTTACTAAGGGTCTTATATTTAAGACCGGAAGACATTAAGATTTTTAATAATTAAATTATTTATGTGAGACTATATAATAACTTTTTTTTGACAAACAAGGGCGGAGGGTGATTTGGGAAGGTTGGGTTTAGGTTTTTTTTTTAATGCATATGTATCTTATTATTAAAAATAATTTTATTTGAGATATTATTAGGTATTAAATATAAGTATTTGTTTTTGTCAGTGAGATTAGGCCTTCGTGTAAAACCCAACTTATGGGTTTTAGACTTTTGGTGGGCAAAGATGCACCATAAAGCTGGTGGGCCCCATGGTGTGCCTCCCAAAATGCTTTCCCTTTTGGCCAAAAACTACAACTCCGTCCAAAATTCAAGAGGAGGGTGAGTGGTGGGATTGAATAAAATCAGTGATGAGGCGAAGCATATATATGGTTGTCGCTTAGAGATGCGACCTCACTCTTTCTCTTTCAACCATATTTCCCATTCCCTGCTTTCCACCAAATCTTAATTTAAGATCGCGCCCTCACACGCACACCCCAATGTTCATTCCTTCCTCCCAGAGTGGATACCTCTGTTCCTGATTTGACCCTCCCAAGTGAATGGACCCCCCCCCAAAAAAATCCTTTTTTTTTTACCAGCCCCAAAAAAATCCTTACTCCCTTAATTTCAGCTTTTCACCAATATATCATCAGTTTATTATGTTGGGTCTATATATAAATCCATCTATATCAGCCCTGCATTATTAAAGGCCCTGGACGACCCCATGCACGGCCCGCGCTTTAACGTCCTTTCGCCATCCCTGTTAATATCTCCTCTGGCTTCCCCCTTTCGTGTTGATTGTTGAAGGGAGAGAGCTGGTCGTGAAACTTATTCATGCGTCGCATCGCGTATCTGTCATTCATGTACTGTAAATATATAGTAGTACGCTCCGGCATGTGATTTCATGTCGTGCTGCGTATTGAATAAGGAGGATGCGTGAATCACAGTCTGGTGGGCAATTATTTAAATGATTTGATTTGATATTTGTCCGCAACGGAGTGGGGTCCTATTTTTACATGGACATACTATAATTGGCACCAAAATGTGACATTGTGCCCACATTGTTAACTTTATGGTGTAATGACTCACTCAGGTCAAGCAAACACCAATAATTAATTCCCCACTCATGCTGCACGGCGTGAGTGCAGGATGCCATCCTTCAACTGCGCACCAGCCTTTTTCTTCGTTACATCATTAATCAATGGGATGATTAATTTGGCAGTCCTTCAAGTTTTATGAGATTTTGATTGGGTCTTTTTAGCATTATTTCTTTTTATTGAAGCCTCATATTTTATTATGTTTGGGCTACAAGTCTTTTTATTAATTAATCCTTCAAACACCGTTAATGATGATGATAGAGAGCGACATGATGCTGCACTGGTTCTCTCTTCCCCCTCTGGAAAAAATGCTCATGGTTCTCTCATCTTTCGAGCCAGCCTTTTTTTTTTTTTGCCAGCATATTTCGAACCAGTTCGTTGCTACCCGTTGAGAAGGAGAAGGAGGACTCTTCCTTCAACTGGTTCTACTCCTCCATTACCACCAGTGCCCTGCTTCCATTTGTGTGTATTCTGACGGTAATGCTTTTGAAGACTCGCCAGATTGGTGGGAGGTGTGGAATCTGTGAAATAAGAAATAAGTTGCCACTATCAAAATGAGCACATACTAACAAATGAAATTACAAAGTTGGACGCCCAGCACCAATAATCTAATTGTTGAAACAATCCAACTAGCACGTCTCAAACTACTGATATAAGTAATCCAGTTGTTGAAACAATCCAACTAGCACATCTCAAACTACTGATACAAGGCTATCTTTTCCCCTTAGATTTTTAGGGTAGAAGATACTTCATTTGAAGAGATTTTCAGAAATAAATTAGCACTCAACAATCATGACTTTGAATTTGCTTCGTGTGTTTTTTCTTTATATCACAGACCATGTCAATAGTTTTATTGATTGTTTTGTTCAGGAGAGATACGAGGTCGTTAAATAAGTAGTAGGTGTTGACAAGAGGTCTAATGTAGAAAATTTTGCTCAAGGTTGTTGGGTTATACACATCTTTGATTATATAGGTGCCTATGTCATCTTCCTTGTTAAAAATAGGTTTTAAGATCAAGATATGATTAATTGGTAGTACAACCACCAGAATGTTGTCAGTTGAAGAAGGAGCCTTTGTGCCCCTGAACTGTTTTCCGGAGAAAAAGAGAGAGAGAGCCATGAGCCTTTTAGTGGGAGAGAGAGACCACAAGCATTAATTGATATCTATGGAGCTGCTTCAATACCACGTAAATCTCTATCATCATAATTCACCGTGTTTGGGTGGTTAATTAACAGGAGGACTTGAAGTTTTAACGGAATGAGGATTTGATAAAAAGAAATAAGATGAGAGGTATCTGATTCAAAATCTTAAGAAACTTTGAGCATTATCAAATTAATTATCCCTTAATTAATTACCAATCACCAATTATGAATGAGCACAATGCTGGTACATCCATAGTTAGTATAACATGACTTTTTTTTTTTGACCAGCATAGTATAACATGACTTAGCTTTTTAAGTAATTTATTAGAATAAGAAATTGTAGCTAACTCATTAAATTTGTTTTAAGTTGAAAATTTTTTCAACGTTACTCATTTTAATGAGGCTGCAGAGAAGAGAAAAAAAATACAATAAGTTACATTTAAACATGAATTATAAAAACAAAACTGACAAATAAACATTAATTACCTTTCATCTCCAAGTGATTTATATTTTAAACCAAACCATTTAAAACCGATTTATAATTTTGGGGAGGAGAGAATACGTTTCTTTGCTATTTTAAAAGATATAGGATGTATTTTGCCTCGCACGTATATTTTGATTTAAAAAGCCAAAAAAAAAAAAGAACATGTATGTTGTTTACCGTCAAAAATATGACCAGAGAGAAACTATTAGAGGCGTTAAATTGAAAAAAGGTGAGTTTTCGTACGGAAAAAGCTTTTTCAGGTTTCGCATGATGCGCCCCGCATCAGTGGCGGATGCGCCTCTCACCACTTCACACTACGCTTTATGGGGCCAGGCCACTTTTGCCTTCCTCTTTTTCCAATTGATGATGATCTCCAAAATATTCCTACCTTCCGAAAATTCCCTCAAACCCCCCCCCCCAAAACTTTTATTTTTCCCCCCAATTCACCCTCCCACCGTATTTACTCAACAATATGCATACCAATGTTACGTTTGGAAAATAATACTAATTATTACATAAATTTTGTGAAATGATCATGGAGAGCTTTGAAGCGATCACTCATGAATAGGAACTGAGGTAGTAATACCTTATTTTAACATGTTACAACAAATATATTTATAAAAAAAAAGAATCCTATTTACATGAAATGGTCAGCACGATGTTTCAACCAATTTTCCCCATCTTTTGAACAATGACCGGGCATACAAGAAACAATATAAACTATTGTAACGAACAAGAACTAAGAAACATTTTGTTATGCCATTCGCAGCAAAACTTTCTGATTACCTTTTTTATGGTCTGGGGAATAAAAGCATGCCATCCATCATCTATTACGGTTCATATATAACGAGACAATATTCGGCCATGATCTTGATCCCTGAGGGCTCATAGCGGTGGTGACAAATAATACTGCCATCAACTGGAAGGAAGTGGGAGTACAGCAGATTTCTGACCCCTCCTTCATAGTCCTGAACAAGTGATTTCCCAAGTCCTAATATCCAGGCACATTCTGTTGTTGCACTTTTTTTTTTGGGGCCAAAATATAGGTATCCTTCTATTAGAGGCAATTCTATTTAACGTATTATCAGGTACTAAATGTGGACATCTCTCCCAGCAGGAATTTAAACCTTGGTTAGCCATGTTGTGAGGGACTAACTTTTTTGTTAGACCCAACTCTCGTTGGTTTGTTGTTGCACTTTTTAATACAAGGAATTAAATGCAGATTTAAAAGAGTGCTGCTGTGTTAGGTTAGTTCAGCTCACAAAAGTGAAGTGAATTGTGTATGGTGGTCAGATGTTCTCTCATTCCAGATTCTCTCTCTCTGTTTTTTTTTTTAAAGAAAAAAAAAGTTCTGTGATATAGCACCGACGATTGAATAAAGAAGTGTCAAGGCATGCTAAAATTTGCATGGGCCTCTAGGCTCACCATTTATTGGGCCTCTTACACAGATCAGTTCTTTGGGCTCATCCTTTCTCACGTGGGGTTTCCCAAGAGGGCCACACGTCCCTTTTTTTGGGTAAAAAAAATCATGTTGACCAACGGGGAGGGAAATCGAAGGCAGCATTTCTCAAATTACCAGGGCGATGGAAATTATAAATATTTCACAAGTAATTTGGGATTCTGATTTCGGAAACGTTTTATATTCGGAGCCCAAGTTCTGGCAGAACCAATTTTAAATTTGTTCAATTTAATCAGCGACATTCGATCAACTCAGGCACGAAACAAAAGTCTACAAGTGTTTGATATCGCCGTGATTCCGAATTAGAGGGATTAAAACCCACAAATGGTGTATGATTAACATTAAGTCACCATCATTACCTAATCTTATTTTCTATAATTCTTTGTGTTTTTGGGGCTAGTCTTGCTTGAATCACCTTCCTTTTGAATAATCAAGGATGGGAAACTATTCATTTTGCGCCAATTTTTCTTGCCCCCGTTTCTGACAGATGCTTCGGAACGTGTAGCGTCGGAATCCAACCCCAGTATTGACTTACATAATTATGGGCGTTAGTGGGATTCCGGATTAATTATTAAATTATGCACAAACCCCGCCGTTTAAAAGTACGGCTCCATAAGACAATACTGCGATTGTCATAATGGCATTTAAAACCCAAAAAAAAAAAGAGAGAGAGGAACAAAGTTGCACAATCAGAAAGCCAGACATCTGTTGCTTTCCCCTCGTTACTTATGGGCATATTCCCTTGAAATGAAAGGCTCCATAATTGATAAAACACAATTATTTCTATTGGGGGCTATGCCATTATACTTTACTCGTTTTAGGTGAGATTGTTATATATCCAGGGGAAGCAACCCAGAATCGCCTTGGGAAAGATTTCGGATTTCCCAACCCTTCCCAAACATCCCTCCCCCCGGCCCAAAAAAAAGTGAAATCATAGATCCAATTACTGTGTGCTAAACGTCGTGGCCGTACATACAATACGAACAATGAGAAAAAGCTAAGTGAGATTAATTACAATTGTACGTGGCGGGCATGGGCATTCGGCAACGGGCAAGTCCTTTTGAAATTCAAACGCAAAAGAAAGGAGAGAAAAGAAAAAGAAGGAAAAGAAGCGAAAAAGGAAAAGGGAAGGAAAAGAAGATAATAATAATGGAAAAGGAGGTTAATGATTCAATAAACCAGCGAGGTGAGTGGTGAGGCTGTCTGGTGAATGATGAAGCGGCAGGTGCGTGGGTGGTCATCCAAACAACCATTATTATTATCACTGGTGGGTCTCTATTACCTTCCATCAATCTCCCCTCTAAACCACCTAATTAACTTCTCTCTGTAAAACTTCATTTTACTCCAAGATTCATTCCCCTCCCTCCTCTCTCTCTCTCTCTCTCTCTCTCTATTATTCTATTCTTGCTTATATATGTGTGTGTGTATATACTGACGCATCTTCTTCGTCTTTAGCACTTTCTTTCAGTTGTGTCTTTGTCCTGCGGCTAAAATTGCTCAACAATGCACTTTGTCCCTTTTAGGGACCCTTTTAATTTCTCAGTGATTTGCACCCCAATATTTTACTTTATTTGAAGTGGAAAAAGCAGCCAGAAAGGAGTAAAGAATGAAACTGAAACTGCTTCTGAGTTCCCAAGCATCATAATAAGGGGGGAGAATTACAATTAAGTTTTTTTAAAATAATTATTAAAAAGTCTTAAGGACAATTTAAGCAATTTGTAAGGATAAATTCTAGAGTAGAGAATGACAACTCGTGAGATTTATTTTGTAATTTTTTGTTAGGACCTCATAAGAATTACAGGAAATGGCAGCACAAGGATGCCTCAAATTAACATTAAAAATATCCTGAACCAAGTAAGAGTAACGACTTAACGGAACGTTTCACGAATGAAGAGAGAAAGAAAATTGTAGTTATAAAAGAAACACAGAAAATGCGTTCTGGATTGTGGACGACGTTTGAGGAAAAAAATCCCCAAAAAAGAAAAGAAAAAAGCGAAATGAAAGGGCCCCACACACATGCTGTTGACTTCTCGCGATAATGTTTTTGGCCGGTAAATGAACAGATGATTATTCCTCCACGAGTCCAATGTTCTTGCTTATAATAGTTCGGGCCCCACCAAACCAAACCCTCTCACAATCCAAACCACAACATGTCCTTCGTTCTCTTTTCAGAGTCATTAAGACGTTAAGACATACACACCCCTCCCTTTGCTTCTGTTTTACAGAAACATTTGACAACAGAGGGGAGAGAGAGAAAGTGAGTCATCGACACAGAATCTCTCTCTATTTCTACCTCCGACTCTCTCTCTATCTATTCCAATCAAGCATGCCCATCCTGAACCATGCGGTTTATTACAATTCTGTCCCTTTCTGTTTCCTTAATTCCCAAGTTGTTGCCCCTCTAGCTCGGTCAGCTTCAGCTATCTCTCCTGCTCTGAATTCTCGTACTCATGGCTGTCTCCGACGTCGGAGCTGTCCTAGAATTCTTGAGGAACAATGGCTTTACAGAGGCAGAGTCCGCCCTCAAAGAGGACGTCATAGAAAAGGGTGATACCGGCTCGTTCGACTACGAGAAATTCTTCTTCCCGATGGTACCGCCGCCTCCTCCGGTCAGAGTCCGATCATTTTCCGGATGTTCGGAAAGGCAATATGGCAGAGATTGCTCGAAATCAAGCTCTAAGTCGTCGGACGATGAGTTTGTGAGCTTGGGCTCATCTACCTCGGGTGCTTGTTCTTCAGGTATTTCTTTTCCTTATTATTGGTTTATACTTTAGAATTCTGTTTAATCCCAATTATTTGCTTATGTTCATCAATGATCATTCTGTATTCTATTGATGCGGGGCTTGGTGGCTTACCAATAACTGTCCTCTGTTCTGCTGCTTGAGTAAGTGAAGAAGGAGGAAAAAAACTCCGAAATTAATGCTTATGTTTATTCGACTGTAAGAGCACGCAATTCATGCATTTGATACTAGTTAAAAATGCGTTCATTATACAAGTGAGAGCACTTTTATTCTCTTTGATCCGATCTTAAGTGACGAGAGATTCTTGTTATGAACTTCTGCTCTATTTGGTCGTTGAAATGTTCGGCTTTGATGGTCTTCACGAGTTGAATAATGGTTTTTCAACAGAATTCGATGTGTTTGGCGCTTTCTCTTTGTATATGTTGGATCACACAATGAATAATCCAACTTAAGATTGGCATCCCCCAACTATCCTCTCAACTGACATCATCATCTTCTCTTGTGTTCTTGGTTCATGTTCATATCATTTCCCCAGTTGCATTTTTTGGTGTGGCTGTTCAAAGGACGTTGGTGAAATTATTAGCCTCCGCAAACATTAACAAGTTTCTTGAGAAACGATCAAAATTATTAGCTAATTCTTTACGTTTATTAACTTGTCGTTTACGATAGTATTTTCTACAGAAAATTTTTTCACTTTCTTTTCCCCTTTTTAATCACCTTCGCATCTGAGCATCCTGAAACTTTGTTTTGCAGAATTCATCAATCCATATGGAATTCGATCCTCATCCCAAACTCGTAAAGATTCTGAATCTTCGTCAGATAGATTATCTCAGTTCGGCACAGCACGTGATTACCATGACTTTGACATGCAAAATGAACCGTATTGGTATAATGAGAAAGATGATGACGATTTCATGTCCCCCAGTTTTGATGGGCCAGAATTCTTTGGCTGTCAAAGTGAGGATAAGTTCATCATGACATCAGAAATGGAGAATCAACATGAAAATCACCTGGAAAATAATTACAAAAGTGAAGTATTCCAAGTGGAGGGAAATGGTGATTGCATGGACAAACTATGCCTATATAATCATTCTGATGTAGGAAATGAAAATGTGACTTGTTTACAAGACTTTTGTCATATTGATAAGAAAGAGCAGCTTGAAGGAGGATTAGTTGGAGAGGTCGAGAATCCTACTTTTGTCTATAACTGTGAAGTTCCATTTGGCAAGCGCTCTGCGGGCTCAGGAGAGCCTTGTAATGAAGATCCTAGTAACGACCGCTGCCCAAGTTTAAAGGAAATTCATCCGAATAATTTGCATTTAAAGTTTGTTGGGGATAGTTCCTCTACGGATTCTGTTCCAGAGCATTCTATGGATGAAACTTCTGACCTCTGTCCTAAAAGTAACAGCAATAAGGTGTACAAAGCTCCCTATGACTTAACTATTGAAATTGCTGAAACAGATCTGCCAAATGGACTGGCCAGGTGTAAAGCTCAAGATTGTGGAGAATTCACTGAAGAATGCCAAGATCCAGAAAATGCAGCAGATGGAGAAGATGTTACTGATGATGAGCTTTTAAAGTACGCTCACGAGGATGAATATGAGGTATTTGACCTGAGAATTATACATAGAAAGAACAGGTATGTTTCAGATTGTTGCGTTCAATCTTTTCATTCCCATCATTTTAGTATTCCTGGAGATACAAGTGAATAATTAAATTTAAATGTTAGAGATGATAAAACTTCAAATTGACAGTCACTTCCTTAGCTATCTAGTTTTGTTCACTTTTTCCCCCCGGAATACTTTTGTTCACTTTGGTTCAGACGCAGACTTCTTTGTGGTCAAATTTGTATTATGACTATGTCCTTTTTCTCCCCCTGAATTATGGCTCTCTGCTATTGTTTATTAGTTCTTTACAGTGATTCACAGGTATTGTGTACATTTAAGTTTCATTTGTACGTTATTTCATCTACAGGACCGGATTTGAAGAAAGCAAAGATCTACCCATTATGCTGAATACAGTCATAGGCGGCAGGTACTATGTGACAGAATATCTTGGTTCGGCTGCCTTCAGTAAGGTTGTTCAGGCACATGATCTTCAGACAGGAATAGATGTTTGCTTGAAGATTATAAAAAATGACAAAGACTTTTTTGACCAAAGCTTAGATGAAATTAAACTTCTAAAGCTTGTGAACAAGAATGACCCAGCTGATGAGCACCACATATTGCGACTTTATGATTACTTCTATCATCAGGTATTCCTTGAAGGTTGAATATACAGCTGCGATTGCTTTCATGTAAGCTATATAATATTTGATGCTTCCACTTCAGTTTTAAATATTACTGACTAGTCTTATATGGAAACTTCATAGGAGCATCTATTCATTGTTACTGAGCTTCTGCGAGCAAACCTATATGAATTTCAGAAATACAATCAAGAATCTGGTGGTGAGGCATATTTTACGCTGAATAGGTTGCAGGTTCGTTCAATATTCAGACTAAGAACTTGGCGCTTATTCCACACAACTGCTTCTATTTTATTTAATCATTTATTTGTTTAAATATTATAACACCTGATATATTTCTGAACTACAATATTTGTCTCTATAATACTGATAGTCTATTGTTAGATAGTTAAATTAGCAATTTCAGTTTCATGGAAGTTTCATTTGGTGAGGAGTTTTGAGAACAAGATTATTGAGGTTGTGTTATTGCTATTTGCAGGTCATTACTCGTCAATGTTTGGAGGCCTTGCAATACTTGCATAGCTTGGGAATAATTCACTGCGATCTAAAGCCAGAAAATATTCTCATTAAAAGTTATAGAAGATGTGAGATTAAAGTCATTGATCTAGGAAGCAGTTGCTTTCAATCAGACAATTTATGCCTATATGTGCAGTCGCGATCCTATAGGGCCCCTGAAGTGATGCTAGGCCTCCAATATGATGAAAAGATTGACATATGGTCTCTTGGCTGTATATTGGCTGAGCTATGCTCTGGTGAGGTATGTCCTAATTTGCCTCAGTATGATATTTTTCTATGTTATGCAAGTGGTATTTTGGGCAAACTACAAAATTTGGAGAAATTTGCTGATTGTTAATCTAGTTTTTTGTCTTCTCAAGGTGCTCTTTCCAAATGAAGCTGTTGCAATTATTCTCGCGCGCATGATTGGGATGCTTGGTCCTATTGATCTGGAGATGTTAGTTAAGGGGCAGGAAACTCACAAATATTTCACAAAAGAATATGATATTTACCATGTAAATGAGGTGCGTTCCCCATTCGAACTCCTTTACGACTATCCGCTTTTAGAATCAGAAATTCAGCGCTTGCATTTTTAGTTCTATAAATGAAATATATTCCTTTTTGACTCACTTATTTAGCAACCAGACCTAGTTCTATTCTTTTGTTGCTATAAGAGTTCAGTTCTTATTTGTGCATTTTCTCTGCGGGATATGATAAAATTTATGGTTCCGCACTGTACTCCACTGCCAAATTTATGATAAAATATGCAAATAAAAATAGACAAAAGATCAGATATATCAGTACAGAGTTGCGTTCGTCAACAAAATCTGCATCTCAGATGTTTCCAACATAATTCCTGGCATTGTTCGCAGGAGACAAACCAACTGGAGTACATAATTCCAGAGGATTGGCCGTTGGAGCAGCACCTGCAGGTTTCTGATATGATGTTTATTGACTTTGTCAGATTCTTGCTTAGCACCAATCCCAGAAGGCGACCAACTGCAAAACAGGCACTAAAGCACCCGTGGCTTTCCTATGTTTATGACTCCCGGTAGAGCACCCATTCATCTCCTGAATGGATGCTTACTGATTCTGATGCAGTTATATTACATGAGTCATGGAGCATCTTGCATACTGGAGTTTGCAGTCACAGTTTTGGCTTTCGATTATATTAAAGAGCAACATCATTTCTTCCCCTTTTATCCTGTACATTTTTTATTCTCTTCCCGTTCATTAAGTACTTTTGTACAGAACAATGTGCCCATTGATTTTGCCTTCAGGATGGGGAGACTGAGCATTGCTCAAGAAGAAAAGGAAAGGCAGAAAAAGAAAGAAACAGATAAAGAAAAACTGATTCTAAATGTTGGGGATGCAAACGCCAAAGCGCGAAAATAATTCATTTGCGATCTGACGTTGTCATATATATACGGAAGAAGGAAGAATATTTTGGCTATATGCGGTTAATGTAGTATAATCCAAGTGCATTTTTTCAAATATATGATACAACTAAATGCATATCCATACACAAATATATCAATTTTGAATTTGAACCTAGAACCTCATTCAAGCGTGGCGGAAGGCTTTGTTGTTAGGACAACTATCATTGAGACATTGACGGCATAATCTAAGTACTCATAAACACTTCATGCATGAATTTTCCCAATGGCGTGATTTTATCTGAAAAATGTTCAATGGCAATTTTGCCATCTTCAATTCCTCATAGATAAAATTGTAATAGGAAAGTATCTGTATAATAATGGCGCACTCACCAATGGAGTTTTTTCTATTCACTTTATAGGTAGGGTAAGAAACCCTAGAATACAGGAACATGTATACACGTCACGTACAAAGAATATACTCGAACATTGACAGCTGTAGAATAAAACAGACACTGGACTTTTAATATTGGGCTTGCGTCGACTATTGGGTTCAACTGGAGGCTGATCTTGTAGTACTCTTAATCACTCATCTATCAGAAAGAGAGAGACGTTGATTGAATTTTTTTTTTAAAATATTTTTTCTTCTGATACTATTTGAATTGTTTGGTTAGTTCATCAATATGAAATTTACGACATTTTATATCATTCACAAATCACGATACATTGTTACTTATTCTGATCTTTAATATATTAGTTGATCAATTTGAGTAAATTAAGAAATTAGTTAAGTTCTTTATTTGTAATAATATTTTTTTTTTAAATATCCTTATTCAAATGTATTGGTTAAAATTATCATTATTACAAGGAGTATCTCAGAAAAATAAATAAACATAAGTGACAAAATAGATTGAGATCTTATATTTAAGACCCAATAAAATTAAACGACGCTATTATGCTACCTTTAGTCCTTAATATAAGAGTTAGTTGACTATTTGAATAGATTAAAGAAACTAGTTAAATTAGTTATTTGTAATAAATGTGTTTGTTTTTTCTAAAATATCCTTACTAATCAGGTGTATTAGTTATAACTATCATTATTATTAGAATTATATTAAAAAATAAATAAATATGAGAGATAAATCTCTCTGCAAATGCCTTTGCCCTTGCCCTTCATCTTCACCGCATTCCCTGATTGATTAAGTGCAAAACCAATAACAAATCTATCAGCAACCTTTTGATGATGCAGTCGAATCCTTGAGGTCTAGATACAAGATCATTAACTTATATGAGATCATATTTGAAAAAACGAAAGGAGTTTCTAATGATGATTTAACTCTGCATCTTTTGCCGCTCCTTCTTCATCTTTGTATCTTTTCCTTGCTTTAACCTCTCTGCCTTTGCTTCAACTCCATCATTTAGGTTGATCTACATCTTCATCTTTTGCTGCTAGGTCTATTCCATTGCTATGCACTCAAGATCTGAAGCAAGGCAGATTTAAAGAAAAAGACGAAGACTTGTTAATCACCATTGTCGAGGGTTCCAAGAAGGAAGACGGAGATCTGAAGATAGAGATGAGTCGCCATCGTAGCATCCTCAATTTTGCCTCTTTCCAGCATCATCACCGTCACAAGAATGAAAGGGAGGGCGACGCCGGCGTAGTTGTGTATGGGAGTTTCAGAAGTTGATGGTAGAATGGTAGAGAGAGGACGGGGGGCGGGTGACGGGTAATCTGGTCCAAAAATATTTAGTCCTGAGATTGATTTTCAATTACGGGGGGCTGGCAATACAAGATAATAGGGGTGTTCATAGACAGGGTTGGCAGGGCATACCCTTGCCCGATGCTTGGCCCAAAAGATGAGCGGGTTGCATTTTACTGTCCGCTGCCCTGCTCATAAAAGCCCTAACTATTTTTGGGCTGGGCAGGATGGGCTTTTCCAAGCCCAAATAGTGATACTTTGGTGAAATTTTTTTTAGTTAAAGTAAGGGTATCTTATAATAGCTATAAAGAAATAAATACTTGAATAAACAATAAATTTAACAAATCAATAACTTTGATTTGTCTTAAATTGATATATCTTTTAATACAACATTAAAGTGAGCTTGTTTTGCATCTTTGCAAGACAACCAACGATGAAAACAAACGACAAGATACTAAACCAGATTAGAAAAACATTAAAAAGATACTAAAAAGGAAGAATTACACATACTACTAAATATATCTATGGCAAATGGAAGATGGGAGAATAATATATATTATTATATATATTATATGTCATTATAAGTATTTCTGGCAAAAAAAAAGAATTATAAATATATATCACGGGCACGGCAGCATACCTGCCTGCAACCTAGCCCTGCCCATAATATGCCCAGCCCAAAAATACCTATTTTTCTTTGGGTTATTTTTTTTTTCAGGTTGGGCAGGCTATTTTTCCGCGGGCTCAGGTGGGCATACCGGGCTAGCGGGCTTGATGAACAACACCCCTACCAACGAATCCCACAAAAAGTGGTATTGAGCAATCCTGGGATTGCTAAAGTCCATGTACCAAACATAACAAACTGAGCAATACCAATACCAATCCCTGTGCCAATCCTCCCATTCCCTTGTACCAAACAGGGCCTAAAGTTCCAACTTCTTAGTTTTAAGTCAAATTTGGCATTATCAGCGTTACTGTGGAGACAGGGAGGGAAACGATTTGGTCAAACTAGAATTTATGATGAGTATCTAAAACCCTTGTGGCCTAGAGAAGATTCAATGATTCATGAATTGGACCGGGTCGAGCTTTTCAAACAAATGGTACCCCTTTCCAAATGGTTGATGTGTATTTACTTTTACTTCGTAAACACTTAAACATATCGGCTCTGGTTAAAAAAAAAAAAAAGAGCAAATAATGAAATATCGGTAAGTGATCACGAATGGAACCAAGCCACCCGCAGATTGCGAGGAGAGTAGCAACAATGCTGGAGGACAGCCTCCTTTGAACGACGACCCTGACATTCTCTCTTCTCATTGGCCCATTCAGTGCCGACCATATTTTTTGACCTTTTTTCCCCCTTAAAACAAATTCCTTGCATTGTCATATTACCCCTCGTCCCACGCTCCTCATTGCGTGTTTTGTATCTCTCGTCGGTTCCTGCTTTCCCTCGTCCTGAGCTAGAACAGGTAATTGGGGAACGGGCTCGTCCTGAATAAATTTAACAAATTTTGGGATTGTCTTTTGAAAAAAATAATTTTTTTCCATAATTAAGCTTTTTCTTATAAGATAATTGAGTTTTTTTCCTTTCTGCTAAAAAACGCGTATCTTCTAACTAGAGGTTAAACTAATTTAAGCGTGCCAAAAAACATTAAATTAAAATGAATTATTTTAATAAATATTTAGCTAATATAATCATATTCATATACTAAAAAATAAATATTAATTATGATAATTGTAGATCAAAATAGAATCTAAATTGTTCTAAGAATCACATTTTTTTTTCTAAAGAACATATCATTAAAAAGTAATTATAAATTTCATTTTGAAAATGAAAATAAAATATTATTTAAAAATGTATTTGAAAAAGCTCTAACAATCAGACTTCCAGCCAAAACCCGAAAGCTCGAATGATTAGCTGGGCTTGTTCTTATAAGCTCGGACTTATTCGGGCCGGTTTGAATAAGCCGGTCCCCCTCCTCCGTGTGCTTCCGCCAGCACGGTCACCACTCACCACAACCCTGGGATCGTCAACGCGTTCCCTCAGTCAATCCGCTACACGCGCCACCTCTGCGCGTTCTCCGATATCTCTCCTCCCTTATAGATCTTGTCGTATCACAACCATCGCGCCCAGGAAAGTCAGACGTATATACAGGGAAACACTAATCACAGAGCACTGTTAGCCATCGTAGTTGTTGTGTGGTGGGGAAGAATTCGTTCATATGGGCGAGTTGACTCAGGCGGAGGTGTACTCGCCGAGGACTCAGCAAGTCTGGAGGGCACTGTTGAGCTGGTTGGCCGCCTTCTTCGATCTTCTTCCAAATTATTAGAGCCCTCGGCCACTACCCTTTACTCTCTTTCTCTTCTTCTACTCCTTCCTTTAAGCCTCTGCCCGCCGTTGAGTTGCAGGAAGCTGATTTGCCCCCTGCCTCCGCCGTTGATATCACCGCCGCCGGGTACTCCGGTTTCAACGATCAGCCTGTCCAAAAACTCACGGTAAGAAAGATTTGTGATTCTTTTGAAATTGTTTTCGCTCCTCCCTCTAGCGAATAGAACGAAGGTTTTCGATTGGGCATTGTGTGGGATGCCTGTGTTTGTATTTACGACCCATGATCACCACAAATTTCGTTGGGTGCTAGTAGAATTCATGTTGTTAAGATGATGGGAGGACGATTGACTAGACATCGGGGGTGCCTGATGAAATTTTCTATAAAATGGTTGTCATAGACTCGAATGAACTATTCAAGATGTTGTCCGGCGCGTATAAGATAACTTCAATGTTATTTGACTCTACCAAAGTGAGCACTTTTATAACAATCTGGCTTGGAAAAACCTTCAGTTTTGTGATGTTACAACTGCAGAGGGCGGTAAAATTACTTTTAGCAGATGATGAATATCGGTAACCATACTACTGGGGTGAATCTGCTATCAAAATAAAACAGTAGAATGTAATTGGAGGTAACTTGGTGGCGTGTCCTTGTCCTTTTCAGTTCCATTTCTAACTTAAATGTGGTTCGATTAATTTATGAACATCACGTTTCTGGTGCCCACATAGACAAAGCGTAAATATACCTGTCAGTCCGCCATTTCTTTTGCTTGCTGTCTACTTCTATTTGTTCTATTTATGTTTCTGCTTTTTTCATTCTGTTGTGGTGTTCCTTTTCTGTTCATATTTCTCGATGTCAAGCTAGTTTCACTTGAGCAGCTTATATGATATGTCAATTGGCCTGGTCTTGTTGATATGAGGAATTTTCCAAAGTGGTAAATGGCAAAATACAACTCTTTTAAGGGGCTATGGAAGGATATGAAAGATATGCAACCAATATTTGATTTGTTTGACTAACAAAATAGTATCACACCACTCTGCTGAAGAGAATTAAGTTCTAATACTTGTGTGAATAAGATTTCTTTTAAGTAAAATTGTGAATATAATTTCAAAACACCCTGGTTTCCGCTATTTCATGACTGGTGAAAGTCAAGTAAGATAAGTTATTCCACATCTGATTTGTATTTTCTTTCAATTTCCGCGAGCTGTTATAAGATTTCACCAATTGTTATTCTTTTGCCTTCCCCCCCCCCCTTTTCCTTCTCCCCTGTCTACTTGAATCCCAGATCATATTTTCCTATTTTAACACAAGAATCCTAATGTTAATGTGGATTCTGATTTCCATGTGCATTTGTAGGTAGTACTTGATTTGGATGAAACATTGGTTTGTGCTTATGAGACGTCAAGCTTGCCAGCCTCACTTCGTACTCAAGCAATAGAAGCTGGTTTGAATTGGTTTGAACTGGAATGTATATCTTCAGACAAGGTATGTTACTCGATGTTGCATTGGCTTGTCTAGTGCCATAATATTATGTATTTACTTGAGCATGGTGAACTTTCAAGGAAGGAGATGGAAAACCAAAAGTCAATTATGTTACAGTTTTTGAGCGCCCTGGGTTGAAGGAATTCTTAAAGCAAATTAGTGAGTTTGCTGAGTTGGTGCTATTCACTGCTGGTCTTGAAGGTTTGCATCACAGTTCTGAGCTGCTCATGGGCTTCTTTGTTTTCCTGATGTTTTTGTCATTTTCCCAAATGATATTCATCAATTTATTCTCACAGGTTATGCCAGACCCCTTGTTGACAGGATAGACATGGAAAATTGGTTTAGTTTACGACTTTATCGACCCTCAACAACTAGCACGTAAGTGCTTCTTCCTTGCCTTTCATCCAAAGTCCTACATTTGCTTGATTAATTGTTACAAGAAAATGTTGGGGTCATGGATCATAAAGAGTTATAAAGTCCACTCTATGAATTGATGCTGATCACTAATAATCTCTAATCAGTTATGAATGCGTAATTCAAGCCTCTGGCACTACAAAAATGTGTGAAAACAATGATTGGTATGGCAATGTTATATTGTCGATGAGTATTTTCTGTGCCTCTTTCAAAGAAAGCTAAGAATATTATTTGGAATCATTTTGAAAAATTATTATTTACAAATTTGTGGCCAGTGAGCTTTATCAATGACTCACTAGTCTTATTCTTCAAACATGTTCTCCGATTCAAATTCATAATTTAGTAATATATTTGAGATATGTTTTCAATTTTCCAATTATCATTAACCTTTCTTTCTTGTCCTTTTATTTTCGGTAACATTTTGACTATATAGAGTGATTACCATATTCCGTTGCTATTGTCAATGCTTAATATAGTCACATGATTCCTTAATACTGTTCCCATTCTTTTTTTTTTTTTTAATCAAAGTTAATCTAGAGAACACTGATGGAAAGCCCATTCAATCTGACATTGTGGGTCGAACTTTGTCATATTCAGATCATATTGCTGCACTTTATAAGACATTGTTGATGTTGGACTTGGTTAGCCGGGGGATTACAATGGATATTGTAGGCTAGAAATTTGGTTTTTTCGGGTGAAATCACAATCCTACGAGTGTTAAGATTCCATCCTATCAAATAAACTCCATGTCCTAGAAGTATGAAAATTTCTGAATAAACCCGAGAATAAATAAGCATTTAAATGTAAAATCTTTATAGGCCCGATGACCCTTGGCAATTACAATTTAATAATAATATTTATGGAATATCATATCTAGCCATTTAATAATGTTTACGTAAACCTGAATTTTCAGAAAATTTATTTTAAAACATTGGCTTTCTTAATGCCAATGCTTCCCTTGCCACTGTTAAATTTGATGCCAGTCTGCTTCATAAGTAATTGGAATTTGGAAGAAATATTCGTGCCATTATGGGGTAAACACTGTCGAGAAGAATTCTTATTGATTAATTTCAAGTTACTCAATTCATTCAAGTTCTCTCATCAACTCGCACATTAATCTCTGTTGATTGGCATACAGCGACCACTTGTACATGTGACAGGCAATGTAAGCAATTACAATTTAATAATAACTTTGGAATAACGTAACTAGCCATTCAATAAATCATACATAAACTGGAATTTTCATTATGCCAATGCATTCTTTACCACTGGTGTATGCCAAATTTTAACTGCAGCCTACTTCATAAGTAATTGGAAGAGATTTTGTGCCACAATGTGGGAAAAACTGTTAGCAAGAATTCTCACTGATTAATTTCAAGTTTCTCGATTCATTCAAGTTCTCACATCAACTGGTACATTCATCTCTGTTGACAGGCAATACAGGGAACACGTGAAAGATCTCTCTGGAATATCGAAGGATCTATGCCGAGTGGTTATTGTTGACAACAATCCGTTCAGCTTTTTATTGCAACCACTAAATGGAATTCCATGCATCCCGTTTTTCTGCTGGGCAACCGCATGATACTCAGGTACATATTTCTGAACGTGGAACATTAAAAAATAGCCCAATGATTTTATATGATTCATCTCTTGTTTTTATCGCCTATCATCAGCTTCTAGATGTCATTCTTCCTCTTCTCAAGCACCTCTCTGAGCAGAAGGATGTAAGACCTGTGCTCTACGATAAGTATCACATGCCCGAGTGGTTTCAAAAGCAAGGGATTCCCGCTTCCTGTTGGACATTGTAGGGTTAACATTTTTTGGAATCAAACTCTGCTGCTTTTTGTACAATTTTTTGTTTTATTGCTGGAAGAATCGTTGCAGTAGAAGAAATAGACGTTTTGTATAGCACCCATTTGTTTCTGGGAGAACCAGAGGTCTCAACGCTGCTTCTTGTAGTAAAAGCCGTTCGCCATTTATGTATCTACGTCTCTAGAAGTTTGATTTTTATGTTAAATGTGTTTATAGGCTTGCAATCTGCAGTAATGTAATGAATTTGCCGGTCTCTTGTACAACTGCTTATTTATAATTATTGGCAGTTAAAGCATTCACAACATTGCATTGTTGAACAGTAACAATTGTTTTTATTGTAATGCGGCAGGCTAACTAAACAATTTTTTTCGGATTTCATGGGTAAAGTGGTTCCTCGCTAATTATATTCCGCTAAGATCAATTAGTTTGATACTTATCCTTTGGGATCCATATTCGGATTTCGGACTGACTCCTTCGCACCCTTACTATGTGACATGGCTTCATATTGTCTTTCGTTTTCTCTCCTACTGCAATATGCAATAATTTGAAATGATCTGAGTTGGAGATTTTGCCGTAGTGTACGTTGTACAGTGGTTATCAAAGAAATTAGGTAATTAAGGTTAGCATCCGAAAAGCATGTCTAGTGTTTCCCTGCTTGAAAAAAAAAAAACTGGCCAATGCACTCCCATTCCCAACAAGAAGACCCATCCTTTTACATGACAAAGCTGCCATCCCACTCTGTAACCGTCAGCCGTAGTTATCTTCTCTGTGGTTCCCCCGTGGCCTCATCCCATGCCCTCAGCTCAGGTGCCACCCTCGCTGCTTTCCGCCGCCGCTACCATGGCCCGCCCTTATCTTCCGCTTCATGGCAGGTACCCGGAATGATCATCTTTTGGCGTTGACAGCATTAATAAAAACAAAATTTGTTCGGTCACTAGTTCAACACATCATTTTTTATTAAAAAAAAAAATTAGAAACTCCGGTACCGTTTTTATTTATAAATTTTCAGCAGATTTTTAGCAACAGCTTGTTTCATTAGGCTGATCCGCTACATGGCAAAATGGATGGCATAAACTATTAACATCAAAACTAGAAAGGCATTCCATCTTTAAGTTCATGATAATCACAGTAGGACACTTCAAAACTTCCAATATTTATTGAAGACTATCAACTCGGTATAACAGACATAAACTTTCTTCAAGACTCTTTTTTTTAATAAAAGAAAAAGCTCCTATAATAAAACCAACTTGCATCATTATGTCCTCAGAATCTAACGCGTACTTTCGAGCATGTTGGGTCACTTCATCCTCATGGGCGGATAAAATTAACCACTGTACTTTATGAGATTCGAGAATATCTTCTTCGTCTTCGCTCATCAACTTCATTCATCCAGTCATTGAGCCATAAAAGACCCTTGTAGCCATAATATATGGCCGCAAGAAGGGCCATGAACAGTAAGACAAAAAGAAGAAGCCGTTTCGTAGAAGATGCAATTTTCTGTTCAATGATTGCATTCATCATAGTTAGGGACGAAGGAGGCAGTTGGAAGTTACTGTTTCTTTTAGAGAATTGACATACCTGCAGTTTTGTTGATTGGCTGGACTGCTGTATGCGTTCCCGCCTTTTCCGTCGTTTTGGTACTGACTTTCCAGTCTCGGGTGCTTTTTTCCTTCATTAGTCATACAATTGCATTAGAACTCTTCGCACATTTTGGTACTGATTTTGCAGAAAAGTCATAAAGAATTCTTATGCTTTTCGTCTCTTCCCAGTCTAGGATTCAGGTGAACTATAGTTTGCCAGAGCATCAGAAAATTACACGTACATTTTACCAGTTAGAACTCAGCATAACTTACAGGGTAAGTTATATAAATGTAAAGTATCTCAGTTTCACCACACACCCACATGTTTTTCCAAAATTATTTTTCAGTTCTAGTTGGCTCTGAAATTTTTAATTAATTCACTGACAATGAGAACATGGAAAGCTAAATTTTCA
>NW_021634294.1:0-77579 GCF_004799145.2 Neltuma alba | reverse complement strand
TTTTTTATAAGAGAAAAGTTAGAACAAATTTAGAGGTCATTGGAAGATTAGTCATTCACAAGTAGGAAAAGTTAAATATTTGGAATCAATTATCCAAAAGATGGTGAAATTGATGGTGATATATAGAATTCAAGCTAAGTAGTTAAATGGAGAAAAGCAACAGGAGTATATGTGATCGGAAAGTACCTAATAAGGTCAAAAAAAGTTTTATCACACTACTATAAGACCAGCAATGCTATATGGCAATGAATGTTGGGCTTTAAAGGAACAACATGAACATAAAATGGCAGTAGCCGATATGAGAATGTTTGAGATGGATGTATGGTCATACAAAAAAAAGATAAGATTTTTAGTGAACATATACGCAGAAAGGTCAGAGTGGCTGCTATTGATGAGAAAATGGTATAAAACCGTTTGAGATGTTTGGTCAAATGCAAAGAAGGCCTTTAAATGCGCCAGTGAGAAGAGTTGATCAAGCATTACAAACTCCTCTAAAAAGGAGTAGAGGAAGGCCAAAGACCCACTTAATGAAGTTATTAAGCAAGATCTTTCAATTAACAATATATCCAAGATTTGGCTTTGAATAGAGCTCAATAACGTCGTGCGATCCATGTAGCCAATCCCATCAAGTGGGACAAGGCTTTGTTGTTGTTGTATATACATGTACAAGGGTATTTCTATTCTGGAATTCAGAAAGGATAAGTCCCTCACTCTCATTTTATCTTACTGATTATATACAGCATCAATAGCGCTCAAAAATCCTCTAAGCAACAAGATCTCTCAATTTTTTTTCTTGGTATCAAAGCAAAATATCAGCAATGGCATCATCCTATGAAAAATCAATCGATGACCCAACAAACCCTAATTCTTCTGCTATCAAAAGCAGACCCACCATCTTTGTTTCTACACCTACCCAGTCAACAAATTTTCCTAGCAGATCAAAGCCTTCCTTTGGTTTCAATTCTTTTTCTATCCCTTGTACTTGACCCTTAAGGACAAGGCTCTTTTGGATGGGGTATTGATATGTAATTAAAATATATATATATTAGCACTTAGGTCAGTTACAAGTTAGTTAGGTAGCCAATGGCTATAAATAAAAGGATTAGGGACTAATGCAATATGCTTTGGCTAATGGATAGTGTTCCCTTATTTTCTCTAGCTCCCTCGTCTCTCTTCCTCTCTTTTCTATTCTATCTTCTCCTCTAATTCCCTTCTTCTCCTTCTTTCCCAATTTTTCCCTGTTCTCTCCAATGTTATGCATCAGCCCTCTACCTAATTCTATGATGTGTTCCTAAAGACGTGGGCACTACTTTCCAAGCAAAACTACATAATTACCGCAATGTTATGTTCTCCTTGTTACCAAACCTTTAAACCAAATTGGGACAAGTATGAACAACTCCTGTCTCAAATAATTTACATCTTCAAAACTACTGGGTTTTATCTTCTTGATATTTTTACTTGAGTTCATGCTGTATCATCAGAAGAAAAGTCATTAAACAGCTAAATAAATATTAAGCCGCTGTGTGCAAAACTTCCACTTGCTGCAAATCCTATAAGTTAAGCCATCTAAAGCTTCTAATTTAGCCACCATTTGGGGCTTCATTTTCTAACCTCCAAAATAAACATTATTTAATTCCTCAGTTTGTATCATCCTACGTCAATTAGATTTAGGGTTATAAATGGGTATAACATGCATTTTGAGATCATAATCTGAATGGATCATTAGCAATCTGATTCTGATTTCAAATTCCAAAATATGAGTGTGAAGGCGTTAACTCTACACAAATGGCTTCCACGGAAAAGAAAAATGGCACAACTTAATGGCTAAACAAGATAATCAGTGAAATACCTGGGTATCAAGAAGAATAATACGCTCAGAAGATATCCTTGGCTCAATGCCCACAGAACAATGCCTTGCCATTGCTGAAGTATCATTGGACTCTATGGAAAAAGGTGGCAGCATCCCTGCAAGCATAGACATCAAAGTTACCATATGCAATTGCCACATTCACAAAAGGAATTGCCTTCCAGTTTCAGATTAACTAATTTCATGACATTTGACGTTCTATGTTTTCATGGCATCGCACTTTAATGCAAATGAGATGTCTTTTTATTGGAGGTTAAAACAAATTAGGAAAAGTAATATTAAATATTCGTAAATTAACACAGATAGATGTATATTATAGAAAATACGACTTCAAAAAGATTAATTCAATTAAAAATATATTAAGACAGGTAATTATTATTTTTTATGTATATTATTTTATTATATTTCAATTTTATAAATTTAATTATCTGTCAAATCCATACTATTTTACTAGGATTTCCCTATTATCATACATTTTAAAGTTTCCTATTATCTTGCAGTTATAATGTATCCTTTGGACTTCGTGAGGCCATAACTAGATAGAGCTAGGTTTTGATAATTCTAGCTGACTAACATTAACAGTGAAGAGGCCTCCACAATTGCTCATTTCAGCTCAAGAGGCGATTGAAAAGTTAAAGAATCTATGGGAACATTGGACAAAATATCTACCACAAGTAGTTGTTCCTTTGTGCTCTCAACCAGCTCTTCAAAATCTTCATATGCCTCTAATTCTATCCTTAATGGACCAAACAAAGTTTCCTCTGACTTCTGAGTCTTCAACTTAGGAGCCACACATTGTATGACTAATTCCTCAGTAAAATCCATCGCTTATACAAATGAGAGAATCATGGCAGAAAATAAAGGTACAAAATCGCTACATAAAGGGACAGACAGGTCATTTTGAGTAGCAAATCCTTTCAATCTACTCTCATTATTTCAGCTACAATATTTCCACATGCTTCGCATGACGATTTCTGACCGATGCTGATTTTAATATCCAAAAGTCCCCATCACACTGCCATTCTGTTTTTATATTGCACACAAGACGTTTAATAGAAGAACAAATGACCCAAAAGGTAATATTCCCTCCGTTATCAAATATAAGGCACAATTTGGGAAGATTATTTGTTAATATAAGGCACAGTGCAAAAATCCATGTGCAAGGTAACTAAGTGGGATGGGTAACCTACCCCAAAAGCTAATTGTTGAGATAGGAAAACTAGTCTACCTAAATACTCTATTGAGCATCCCACACTACTCAATGTGAAACTTACTATCCCATATTACCAAGTCTCCATCAATATGAATATGTGATATCTTTCTAAAAATACCCTTGATAAATACACAAAACTACTAAGCCAATCCTACCTTGACATTTTCCCGTACATGTGGAGCAATGTGGAGAAAATAAATGGGAAATTAAAAGAATTTTTCAGGCACCAACTACTTTTAATGGTGTTCATTGATCTGCATGCATTAATGGACTTGTGCCTTATCTTTTTGATAATGTAGGGAGTAAATGTTACAGGGAACCTATCATCTTCAAGCACATATTTTTCTTTTTGTTTTTGAAATATGCTGTTACTGATATTAGCTTTTCTCTGGCAAAATATATACGTTAACTTTCCAAAGCATAGTGTCTCACTGCCAGGTGACAATCCTATTTTTGACAGAGGTTATGATTTCTCTATCCAACCCAACTTGATTCTCATTCAGACAGTTGAGATTCAAATTGAGCCAAGCACCAAACTAAACTGACATAAACTTGTTTTAGATCAATTGGGACAAACAATAAAGACTCAGATTCGGAAACCCACAAAACTGAGACAAAACCTCTTTTTAATAACAGCCCTAATCTTTAATCCCATGAGAAATAACAATAATAATAACTAAAAGAGAAGAAACAGATTGGGGGGGTGTGGGTTAAAAAGTTTTTACTTTTCTTATTTGCTTGATCATATGCCACATACACAGTGGAGCAATGTTGTGGCACATTTTCTCCGACACGGAGGAGCTCCATTAGTCAATTAGACAGTTTTGCTAATAGGAGTGAGCATTTTGGTCCTAACAATCTATAGTTCGAACTATTTGCCTTGGAGTGGAGAAGACAAAATGGACAATTTTTTGAAATATAAAAGGGCTTAAGCATTGCAGTCCACCAATTCACTTAATAGTTAATGTTCTAACTCTATGGTCAGACCAGGCAGATGACACAAATGACTCACCAGGTGAACTCGAATCAAACCCATAGAGTTCATTCATAATTGTTGACTTGCCGACCCCGGGTGGTCCAATCACTCCAACCACGGTAAAGTCCGTATTCTCTGTTAGAAACTGCAACATTCAAAACAACTCACTACAACTAATTTTCACCTCATTGGCTATGCTCAAATGTATATTGGCAGGAAATGCACAATAGTAAATGTCAACACATTGGAAATTCAAATTCAAGATTTATAAACACATACACACACTCAATATAACATTATCCTAAAAAAAATGGCCAGCCCAATTCCCGTTTTGCAGACCACGGACAGACGAAGGTTAACCCAATTGTAAATGTCATTGTCATTATCCTAAAAAAATATAAAATACAGTATTACGAATGCTAAATGAGAACGGCAAGCTATTTTCCCGTTTTTACGGAATAGTGGCAGAAAAATATTCATTCCAGCATTCAACATATATCAGGCCACGCAAATAAGCAAGAAAGTAAAACAGATTTAAGCACTGAAAATGATCAAACAGATATCGACAAACAGAAAATCCAACAACTTCAACTACAGACCATAGCCGGTATTCCACTCCAACAAGGTTCCATTTAACCTTAAATCTAATCGTCGGCCGTTATTTCACATAGCACGCAACCAAGTAGACCATATTTTTCACTTTCTTCCTTCAATGAAGCAAAAGAATGACCATAGAATATAAATATCGGAGAAAACAAAAGATGACCAGAGATTACAGGCAAAAAGCGATCAATATGGAACTCCCAGGAGTCAGAGAGAAGGTTTAGGGAAGCCACTGAAGGAAGACGAGAGCGGAACTGCGCCGATTCGTCTTCGACGCCGCTGCTGCCACGGCCGAATTTCGTGGCAACAGGTCCACCGCTGACTAGACCAGGCTTTGCCAAAAGGATCTTGGGAGAAGGTGAGGGATCCGACGAGCCCGCCATGGAGATTTTCGTTGATTCTGCTTCTACTTCGTCAAAAGTTTGAAGTTAATACTCCCCTTTGATTTTAAATACAGCTCCCTGAATGTGTACTACAGAGTCAAAAGAGTGGGGAAGAGACAAGACGAGCGTCGAACAAGGTCATGAGAGCGAAGGGGAGAGGAAAAAAGAGGGGTGGATGTGTTTGGTTGCCAGGAGGACCCCCCGGGGGGTTGAAAAATTGGGAGAATTACGGTCCAGAAGAAGGAAAAAAATACAAGTTGCCATGAACGACTTGGTAGCAAGCCTCGACTCCCACTAAGGAGGTGTGGGTTTGTTTTTTTTATCATTTGATGTATTATGAATATTATTGCTTGGAACTGTAGAGGAACTGCCTCCAAAACCTTCCCATAAAGTGGGTGACTTAACCAGAGGAAAGAAGATTGATCTGCTTATCCTGATTGAAACACAAGTCAGTTGGGAAAAGGTTGATAGAATTATAAGGCAACTGGGATTCAATAACTGGATACACTTGGAGTCCACGGGTTACGCAAGAGGTATTTGGGTATTGTGGAATGAAGAAGAAAATAGAGTGGAGCTACTTACTTCCACAACCCAATTACTACATGTCAACGTGGAAAATAAAATTCAGAACTGTTTGACCCTGCTTTCTTGCATTTATGCTGAACCTTGTAGTAATACGAGGAGACAACTTTGGTTAGACCCTATAGACTTGAGTAGAAATGTGGATGAACCGTGGCTTGTACTGGGCGATTTCAATGCTTATCAATGATATGAGGACAAAAGAGGCGAGGCAAATATCAGCATTTCGTCCATGAAACAATTTGAAGAATGCATACAAGAAACGATTAGTGGAAGTGGAAAGTGTTAGGGAGAAGTTCACTTGGGAAAGAGGTTTGCTCATGGAAAAATTTAACTGGGCTTTTGCTAATATTGATTGGCTACACCTCTTCCCATTAACCAAAGTTTACACTTTGAACAAGTTTGGCTCAGCCCACAGAGCCTTACTACTAAAAAGTGGACCTGAACAAAACAGGGGGAAAATAGCTCCACCATTCAGATGCCAAGCAGCGTGGGTTCTAGAGAGTGATTTTGTGGATATTATCCAAAAGTGCTGGTTTACTAGAAATTAGGCTGAACAGATCAATTCATTCATGCATGAAGCTACTTTGTGGAATAAAAAGAGAATAGGAAACTACAAAGCAAGAAGAACAAATCTGCTAAATAGGATTGAAAAAATAGGAAGAGCAAGAGGAAGAAGGGACTCTCAACACCTTTGGCAATTAGAGCAAGAACTTTGGAATAAATATAATAAAATTTTGGCCCAAGAGGAGCTGATGTGATTCCAAAACTCCAGGAATACTTGGCTAAAATGGGGCGATCACTAAGATTATTAGCTAAAGACTCAAGCACATGATGGGTAAGTTGGTGGGTAACCATCAATGTAGCTTCATAAATGGAAGACAGAGAAGCGATAATATTATCATAGCCCAAGAAGTTATCTATTCAATGAAAAAGAAAAAAGGTTCGAGGGGTTGGTTGGCAGTGAAGGTTGATCTAGAAAAAGCATATGACAGACTAGAGTGGGGCTTTATCAACGATACCTTAGTAGCTGTGGGCTTACAAGCTTCACTCTGTAATATTATTATGGCTTGCATTACAAGTCCTTTGTATAAAGATCTATGGAATGGAGCTCCCATGCAACAAGTTAAGGGTACTCGAGGGATCCGACAAGGGGACCTAATATCCTCTTAATTTTTAACCTTTGTATAGAGCGACTCAACCACTTAATCACAGACTTGATAAGAGAAGGTGAGGGGAAACCGATGAAAATTAGTAGGAGAGGGCCACTATTGTCCCACCTATTCTTTGCTGATGATCTAATCCTATTTGGTGAAGCTTCGGAGCTACAGATTGATGTGATGATGAAATGTCTTGACATTTTTTGTGGAGCTTCTAGACAGTAAATGAACAAAGGAAAAAAGAAGATTTGCTTCTCAAGAAATTTTCACTTCTCGAGGGCTATCTCTCTGAGCCAAAAAATGGGAGTGGGAATCACAGGAGACTTAGGAAGATACCTGGGCATCCCTCTCATCCACAAAAGAGCCTCCTACTGGTTATTTACTCCCATTTTGGGGAAAACAAATAGTAGATTAGCTGGGTGGAAGAGGAAATATCTTAATATTTCAGGGAGGCTAGTACTAGTTAAATCGGTGATGGTAGCACTACCTTCCTATCATGTGCAAACAATGCTCCTATCCAAAAAACTAATAAATGAGATAGAGAAAAAGAGAAAAAATAGGATGAGATATTGCATGACAACAAAAGAAAGAACTCATCCCTCACGTGGAGAAGCATATGCAAAGTATGGAATCGTTTCACTACTAGCCTAGGAATGAAGATAGGAAATAGAAGGAAATCTTCCTTCTGGTTTGATAAATGGTTTGTATTCTAGTATTATGTTAAATCTACATATTTGTTTCTCTGTATAGGTACTCAAAGGAGGGAGGATAGCATATGGAAGTGGCTATGGAGCTGGAGAATACTATAAAGGATCAAGTCTTTCATGTGGCTGTTCTGCCGTGACAAATTACACACAAGCCATTTAAGGAACAAGAGAGGAATTAGGGACTCAACAACATGCCCATTCGATTGTGAGGAGGAGGAAGATGTTATGCATCTGCTTCGAGACTATACGAATGCAAGAGAAAGATGGAGATCAGTATTATTGCCCTCCCTATGGGTAGAATTCTTTTCTTTGCAGGGTGCACAATGGCTAGAATGGAACCTACAAAAGGAAGCTAGATTGGAGTTCACTCGCAAAGTCCAATGGAGCAGTCTGTTTGGCTATGTCTGTTGGGACATATGGACATTTAGATGCCGGAAGCTATTTAGGGAGGAAGGAAACTATGAGCACAACAATGTCGAAGCAAGTTTCTTTAGAGCCTGCTTAGATTTTGACCTCAATAGAAAATGTGATAAACTGAACAATAGATATTTAAGGGGTCCAGCTTATCAGAGGAAACCTAAAGGATTTATTGTTGTGGAGATAGACGGATTAGTCCTCAACAATAAGAATAATGGTTGTGGAGGGGTGATCACGAATAGAAATGGGAATTGGATTGTGGGTTTCAGCTGTAAACTCTCAAAAGTCCCACCCACTATTGCAAAACTTATTAGTGTTACCTCAATTCAACCAAGGGCTTTAGGAGAATTCATCTGCTATCAGATTGTATGGAGGCACTCAATTTCATTGTCCGAGGATGTGACAACAACCACCCGTATCATGATGTAGTAGAGGAAGCCCGTATGCTGCTTTGTAGGGATTGGTAGGTCTTAATAAGCCACAGAGATCGGGAGGAGTTATCTACTATAGATCACTTAGCAAGAGCTGTGCATGAGATGGAAGGAAGCTACAAAACTTTTGACCAACCCCCTCCTTGTGTTTTGCAGGAGGATGGAGGATGAGGAGTTGTTTTTTTTTAGTCCTGGTTAGCTATTTAGGCTTTAATATTGTTGTACTTTGATCAGACAATATCCAGCTTTTATAAAAATAAAAAAATACAAGTTGCTTCCATTGCTTAGTTATTTAGATTGTTATTGAGATTTTTTTTAGTGTTTATTTTCCTTTCTTAGGATTTGATTATAATTCTCCCTAAAAAATTGTCATTTTCCTATCTTTTTTCCTCCTCTCTCCCCCTTCTCAAATTGAGAGTTTGTGATATTCACAAGAAGGGATAGAGCAAACAATTTGTCCCATATGTTATCCCGATACCAAGACATCCTGTTTTGTTGTTTTGGTAAAACTTTTTTTTTTGTTTTATGGTTGGACCTATTGGAATTCATTTTCTTTGCTTTTGTTTTTATTTACAGTCCTTTGGCCCTAACCCTTCTAAAAATATCTTTTTGTTTTCTCTTTGAGGAAAATACCCTCACTACCATTTTGTTTTGTTTTGATTACATAGACCTCCTTTCTATTTTGATAATATATATTTTACTCCAAACCATTAATACCATCGGAGAATATTCTTAAAAAAAAGATTTTTTGAGTATACTTTTTAATTAAAAAATACTAAAATAAATCTTCTTTACTACTTTACCCTTATTATATTACATCTCTAATTTATCTTTTAATATTAATATTTATTAATGATCTATTTAATATTTTTACTAAATTTACTAAATTAAGACATAAATTTATAATTTAATTAAAAATACATATATATAATTACAAAATATTGTCAGCTAATATATATATTTAGAAAATTACGTCACAAGTAAGTTTTAATAAATAAACAATGTTAAACATTTAAATTTATTATAAAATAAAAATTATATTTGCAAAATTAATTAAATTTATAATATGGTCATTGATTTAATAATGTAACAAAAAAATTAAAATATGTATTACAATTATTTTTTAATTTTAAATAAAAATATATCATATGTGATTAAATGATCATTATTAAGCAATATTTGCAATAACGAGGGGCATTTTGTTCAAAATGATGGGTCAACCTTATTATTGAACAGTCAACTAACAATAGGTGAATGAAAGTTGAATCTCAAAATTAGAAAAGATATTTGTGCAATATATATTTTGATTTTAAGGAAAGTCTTTATAATTTAGGTTAAATAGAGAGAAGACTAATATATTTTACTCTCTTTTTTATTTCTTTTGCCTTAGCCCTCTTAAACAAAAGTCTAAATAAATAAAAATCGATAACATAATAACTCGAAAGTTCATTTTCACCATTCTAGAAATCATCAGCAACTATGAAAGCTCTAAATAAATAATGATCATTCAACTACTTATGTGCTGAAAGCTATAAATATAAATATTGTGTATTACACATGCCTTAAATGTCGTTTATGATATCCACTCAACTTCTTAACAACAATTATAATATAATAAAAAAATTAAAAAAAATAGTACTATTGAAATGTAACTAGGACAAACACCTCTCGTGTCGGTCCCATTTTTGTCCCCTCTCATCTTGATAAGATTAGGACTAAGACGGGCTGGCTTTGAACACCCCTACTCATAACTCATATAAAAGACGAATAAATATGGAGCTCAGTAATAAATTCGTTTTGTTTGTAGAGGGGCAAAATTATTTGTAACTTTTTATCTAAAGTGCATCTTAAATAATATCTATAAAACTACCTATAAACTTGTAAAATTAGAGTAAAAATGACATAACTATTAAATTTCCCTAGCAGCCATTGTTAGTATAGGATACAATGAAGAATTAGGTGCTTCTAAATATACACAAAATTTAATAAAAAAATTACATACAAGTTCTAAGTAACATAATTTATTAATCCAAGGTCCCTTATAATCTCAAAATAAATAGGAGGTCCTATGGGACATGAGAGTGATATAATATAAATGGGAAATTATATCATTGTCCCTATCTCTAATTCAAACTCAAGCATACTCTCACTCTTATAG
The DNA here is from genome assembly GCF_004799145.2 of Neltuma alba. Taxonomy (NCBI): domain Eukaryota; kingdom Viridiplantae; phylum Streptophyta; class Magnoliopsida; order Fabales; family Fabaceae; genus Neltuma; species Neltuma alba. The sequence goes on along the minus strand of NW_021634294.1, from coordinate 67,085 downwards.
TGTCAGCCTCTCATACTCAGTGGCTCAAGCTCTCTCCCTCTTATACTCAAGCACTGTCTCTTGCCCCCTCTCTTCCTCTCCCTCTTGCACTCACCATCTCGAGCTCTCTCCCTCTCGCAGTTACCCTACATCGCCTTCTTTCTCTCTTGCACTCACTCCGTCTCTCATCGTCTTTGGCAATTAGTCCCCCTCTTACTGTCTCTTGCAATCACTCCTCCTCCTAACATCTATCCCTCTTAAGCCCCCTCTTGTTATCTCTCCCTCTCATACTCACAGCTACTGTCAACGTCTCGCTCTCTCCCCTACCAAATCTGAAGATTAGAGTTTACTGTGATTTGATTTTGCTCCAACTGGTACTTGGGTGCAGAAGTATCAAGATTTAGTGATTAAATAGGCTTGAATCAAAACTAACATGAGAAGTTTGGGGTTGTGAGTTTGAGAGGAACAGTTTTCTTGGAACTTGCTAAATTAAATGCATGTTAGGTGTTTGATGAAATGTCTGAAAGACAAATTTTAAGCTAAATTTTGGTATGGAACAAAATATTAAGACTTGCGTGAAATTATTTTAATGCTTGAGGTTTATGTAGTTGTTAAATGAATAATGTTGCTAAAACGTATGTTATTTGTTAAATGAATATTTCTAGAGTTGTTCGATGAGGTTTATGTCTTGATATCGTGTAATGCGTGTTATCAAACATATGTTTTGTCCATAACCTAAAAGTTAAACCTATGTTTTGTTTAAACATATCAAAAAATAGTTGATTGTGATATTGTTAGGGGTAGGTAGAGGATATGGTTGGCAACACCTAGTTGTATACGTCGGCCTTGCAACTTTTTATATCATTAGCTGACTAATATCTTATGTCCTTAGATTTATGACCACCCTACATGTCAAGTTGAGAATTACTTAATTATTTTATTGACTAAGTAGGTTGAGAGAGAGGGATTGGACCACTAATAAATCTCTCTATCACAGTGCTGTCACATGGCCTAACCAAAACTAGATGTGTCATTACTCGCATGCTACTTCTTGTTCTACCTTCCTTCTCACAAAACTAGAGAGATAGAGATTGGAATTTTGCTATCATTTTTAAGTCATTTATATTATAATTATAATTTTTTGTTTGCTATAATTATTTGAATTAGAGAGAAAATAAACTTGGTTGGTAGCTACAATACTATAATCATGTTTTAAACTCTGAATAACGAAGTTCCCAGATTAATCAACGAAACTCAAAGACGACGGGCCTCAGACCAAATAGACACCTGTCTACTACTTCATCATTGGCATTGACTCTCTCTGCCATGTCAAACTTGACCAAGAATCATCCACCACACACTAGGCCGTATCAGAAGGATAATCAGAGTAGTTATAAACCTATGTAGAATACTAATCAAATCATCAAGCCAAGAATGTTTGTTTTTACTATCATGAAAAGTTTTCACAGAACCATCATTGTGCACAAAGACAACACATGCAGCTTCACTTTATGGAATTGGAAGAAAATCAAGAAGCCGGTAAAATTTCATAACCTACGGTCAAGGAGGATTCAAGTTCACTCCCTCTTCTCTCCCTTTATGCCATCAATTGGGTCAATTGTGTAGATGCTATGAGCATTATGGATTTATGAGAAAACACTCCATTTAAATCTTAATTGGCAATGGAGTTCACATGATTTTCTTAATTTAAATTTTCCTTTAAAGCTTGGGGGTGTGGCTATGGTGGCAAAATGTAGAAGACTCAAGGTTCATGGAGTTTGGCATGGGTTTAGATAGAGTATGTAACACCTTACTTTATTTACCCAATTTTACATCAAGTAGGAGCATTTATAACCATTTCTCAAGTCATTAAGTTGGAAAAATTTGAATTTTTAGATTTACTTTCTCAGGTTACTATTAATGTAACCCTAATTTCACCAAACTTTGAAAAATCATAGCTAATTTAAAAAAAATGAAATGATATGATTCCAAGTCCTACTTAGAGTATGAACTCACCTCATGTGTGCTCAGTTTCAATGACATGATATACTATTCAATTGGTAATTTTTCCAATTTTCTAAAATTTATGCTCAACTTTGGAATGACATAACTTTTTGTACAAAACTCTAAATTTTATTAAACTATTAAGTTTTAGATCCAAACTCTATTATTTGCCCAAAATTTCATATGGTCAAACTTTACCTTTATTTAGTCAACTTTCATCCTTTTCACGCATAACTTATCCAAATAAAATCATGACCATTCTAGTTCAAATTAGCCATATATCATAGCATATAACAAGTCATTTAACATAATTTACAACCCCCTTAAAACCATCCAAACACATATCCACAGATATTACAAAGTTTCTACATAAAGTCCAACATAATTCCCTAATATTTTTCCTTCATAGAGACACCACCTCCTTACCCTTGACCATACCACTTGAGAGTCCTATTGGTGTTATTTAAATATAGAGAGGAATGAGATTTTATAGAAATCTCAATAGCAAAGAAATTACAATAATAATGTCAAACAAGCAAGGTATATCATAAATAAGTTCATAAACATTTACTTATTTCTATGCCATGCAAGTATTATTCCAATCCATTCAAAATCAACATGTTAATGCATATTGCCAAGGTACACAATGCAACCAACCAACGTGTCATCATCATCAAATAAATTTAAATCTAACATGGTATATATTCAAGGAACCACATTATGTAACAACCAAACAAGTTAACATTAAAATTGTAAATCCTATGCTACCTCTTTCTAATTCAAAGTTTCAGCCTCTTTGGTCCTTTTGTATTCCTCCTTGTTCTCTTGCTCAATGCCTATCGATTTATGCATAAATACATGTCATATTATCAATCATAACACATAAAATACCGTTAGGTATCAAGATAACTCTATAATCCTGTTTTCTTTGACTTTTTGACTTTAATTTCCATCTTTGTTTTGACAAGTCTCAAGGGTCATTTCCATATAATTTTTCATGTAGAATTCAAATATCAACTTGGTTTTATCAAAATCAAACTCCTCCCTATTACATTGAGCTTGGCTAAATAGGATGCTTATTAGGGTTAGAATTTTCATTTTTGATTTCAATGCTTTCAAACACTTTTTCTTGGTATATTCTCTCACAAAAACACATTTTAAACTCATTGGAATCATCAAATTAAACTAAAACAATCTCCAACCCACAGACCAAGCTTGGCCAAATAGTCTCAATAATTAGGGAACTTGGAGTTTCTTCCAAAAATCAATCCAAACATCAACCAAGCAAGCCAATCCAAGCTATAAATAATAGTTTCTATCCTTTCCTAATCACTCCTCATTGATTCAAAAATTGAACTACATGGTACCTTGGAATTTTGTCACCAAATTTCACTTGAAACAAGCTAGAAACATAATCAAATTAAAGCTTTAACATACTTGATTAATCTTTAATTTTGCCTTGATAATTCTTGGCATATTCCTGTGTGATTTCAGCTCTCCAAACTTAGTTTTTTTGCAGCAAAACCTCCCCCCTTTAAGTGCCAAAATAACTAAATATGAAGGCTTGGGAGGGGTATTTATAGAGTAAAATTTCGGCCTCCCTTGCTTCCATGTGTCCCTGAAAAAACTGAGGTAATAAGGCCATATGTCCCCCTTCTCAAACTGCAGAAAACTTGGAGTGTCCAAGCGTCCCATATGTAATAATGATTAGGATAAAATCATGTGTTAATTTGTAATATTTTATTCCTTAATCTTGTAGGCTACTTGGGCCACAAATTTCCTATTCATTTTTGGCCCAAGATAATATCCAATGGGCTGGAGAAAGAAGAAAGGAGTATTACCTTTCATCTCCAAACATTTTTCCACCCGATTTTGTTGTATCGGCTAAAATTCTTGTCTAATTTTTAATAATACTTTTGGACCTCCAAAAATTTATTTCTACCTATCTAAAATTATATTTTGATATATAAAGTTCACCTGAACTTTTCTAAAATTTATCTCGACCTCTAACTACCTGTATTGAATTTTCTCCAAAATCAAGCTTTACCGATAAGATTTCGACAATAAATATTCTAAAATTAATCCTTTTACTTCCAGGGCTTGAAAATAATTTTATAAAATCAAATAAATCCTCAAATAATTTTCTCATATTTTTTCAAAATTATTGAGGCCTCTACATATTTAAAATAATTGTTTCCGACTAATTTTTCACTATTTTACCAAAAAAACTTTTGCTTGCAGAAAATTCTGTAATAAATTATTTTCTTGCTACTTCTACCTCCAAGGCCTCAAATAGGATTCCAAACCTCCTAATTTATCTTTTTACTATTTTCTAGAATTTTATGGAATTTTTCTCTAATTTTTTCATTTTACCCTTCCTGGACCGATTATTTCAAAAATATCAGCTCGGACAAGAGTTAGATCTCACCTCAAAAGTTGTTTTGGCTTTGAGTCTATTTTACTACTTGATCCTCTGTCTAATTTATTATTCATATTCTTAGGGATAAAATTTATGGGATGTAACAGAGGATGCAAGGATTGGACTTTATGCGTGATTTTGGGATGATTGAACTATATTAGTATGGTTCTAGGATTAGCATGGCTAAGGCTCATAAAGAATAGATTTTGGGACTATAAGAGCCTGTCCATGCAATTTTGGCACGATATGAAGCTTTACAAGTTGCAAGAAGCACTTGCTAACCCTCAAAAGCTAGTATCTTCTAAGAAGATTGAAACAAAAATTGAGCTCAAGTCACAACAAACTTTCTTGACTCAACTTTTACAAATTTGGGAAGGAGTATGGCAGCAATACTTCAACACACAAAAGACTAAGGAGATGTTAATAGAAGTGACAGCTACTGTGAAGACTTTAAGGATGTGTTTAACATACCAAAAGGGCTGCCACCTCTTAGAAAAGGACACAATTACCCTGTCATGCTCTAACAAGGCACTGAATCTATTAGCCTTAAGCCATATCAATATCTAGCTTCCTAAACAGATGTAATAGAGAAGTTGGTTGATTGGTTACTATAGACTGGAGTGGTTTAAGAGAGCTTATTGCCATTTTATGCCCCTATCATCCTAATCAAAAAGAAAGATGGAACATGGCACATGTGTATTGACTATCATGAGCTTAATAAGAAGACTATAAAGAACCAGCACCCTATTCCACTAGTGGAGGACTTGCTAGATGATTTAAATAGGGTAAAGCTATTCACCAAGCTGGATATAAGGGCTGGATACCACCAAATTCTCATGGTGCCCGAGAATACTTACAAGACTACATTTAAAACCTACTCAGGTTATTTTGAGTGGTTAGTTATGCCCTTTGGGCTAACCAATGCCCCTGCCACATTTCAATAGGTTATGAATAGTGTCTTTCAACTATTTCTTCATAAGTTTGTATTAGTTCTTTTTGATGATTTCTAATCTTTAGTTCCCTTCTTGTAGGTCATGTCTAATATCTTAAATAAGTGTTACAAGTCTTGAGTGATAATCATTACTATGTCAAGAGGGTAAGGTGTACATTTGTAGCAGCTAAGATGGAGTGTTTGGGCCACAGAATTAGTAGTAGAAAGGTGTCTACAGATCCAAAAAAGATCCAGGCCATTGCATATTGGCCTAAACTAAAATTTGTGAAGCATTTGAGGCATTTTTGTGGTTTGTTGGTTATTACAGGCACTTTATAAGAGGTTATGGCTTTTTGGCAAAGCCTCTTATAGCTTTATTGGAGAAGAATGCATGTGTATGGTCTAAAAAAGAAAGGGCAGCATTTGAGTCTTAAAGAGGCTCATGAGGGTGGTTAGTTTTGTTATGAGTCTTTGGGCCAAAGGTTTCATTAACATACTAATTTACCTAAGTTTGGAAGGTTTTCTAAACTAGCTAAGATTGGTTTTAAGTAAATTCGTTGCATATTTTGAAGTGATGAAGGCTTAATCACTTCTCCAAGGGGCATTTTTATCAATTAGTTTTCAAACTATCCATTTAGTTACTTTTTTCATTACTACTTTAATTCATTTTAAAAAAGATCAAAAATACTTTACTTCTTTTAATTGCAACTTAATTTAGTTTCACAATCCCCCCGATTTTATCTTCTCACACAGTTTTGTCACTTAGATTACATAGGATCAAGTCAGGCTCCTCGAAGTGAACACAACTCGGATCGTACCACTATAGTGTGTTTCTATCCGGAATTGAATTTTTTTTGAGAGCCCATAACAACTAAGGCTTCATCAGGAAGCTACTTTGCTGCATTATTTAGAATATTAAATTTGGTTTTAAATGACATAAGATCAAGTACAGATGAAATAATGATAAGAACTCATATAGTGAGGAAGGTAGCCACTTCTGAAAGATTAAGAGACTTCCCCTCTAGAGAAAGAAAGAGTAATGGCTTACAAGTCAGATAGAGGTATGAGTCTCACCCTAGCAGAAAGGGTAGAGTGGCAACCTAAGCTTGATGAACTCTTGCAGCCTTATTGGGGCTAAGGCATTATGATAGAGTAGCTATCTTAAGTCCCCGAGATAAATTGGAACCTGGAGATAGTAAACTAAAGATAGATCGCCCTAGTGAATTTCTTAGGGATAAAGAAAAAGAGAAAGAGATGAGAATGAGACAGATAGCTATGCGAGGAACTAGCATAAAGAGGTAAGCATGTTCCCAATAATGTTAAGAGATACTCAGTCACTTGGGATTAGGTTGAGAGGCACTCTTTTACAAGAGATATGGTCTTAGCCATGAGTCTACTTAGAAAAATTGGGGAATTAGTCCTCTGAGGTAGAATTGACACCGCTCTAGACAGAGCCAGATACCCTATCCGAGTAGAATGACTTAGAGTTTAATTAGAACCATTTTAGACAACATTAGATGATCTTGAGCTCAAAAACCTCATTTAGGACATTCATTTCGGAAAGTTATTGTTCATCTGGTAAGTTCCAGATTTCTGTACCAATTTAGAAAAATCATAACTTGATCGAGAAAAATCAAAACAGAGTGGTTCAAAATTTTATGGAAAGCTCTTTGAAAGCTCTTTCAAGAAAAAATAATGTTATGAACCAAATCCTTTTGAGAAAGTACTAGATATTTGTGAAAGTTACCACTATTACTTTGGTAAAAATCCTTTTTCTTGATTTTGAATCTTAAGTTTGAAAATTCATTAAAAATCGTACAGTTATCCATTTTCAACATATTACCTACCAAACTAAAGCTCAAGATGTGATCTATATGTGTGCCAAATTTTGTGATTCAAAACATTTAGGAACTTAATCAAAACGTGACTCTAAGTTGGTAGTGTACTTAGGGTTACAACATCCATGTGACATAATTATACATAACCAAAAGTCAAATGATTTTTATGGCTTAACACCATAATTTACCCTTAAATTTGTAGCTTCTCCTTGAATGATTTAGCTCCTAACATGTTGGATTATTTTAGGGAGGGGTGAGATTTCAATGAAATCCCAATAGCAAAATTAACCAACTATAACACCAAGCAAGCATTATCATTATGCATAACAACATTAGCTACCATTGAAGAACTAATACTCTTATAATTGGGCAATCTCAAACATGTAAAAGCTAAGGCAATAAAATGCAAGAAGCAGCCACATCATAATCATCATAGTTCACTCACATGATTGCAATCATCCATACAATAATAAACAATGTAATGTCAATGTTAGTAGTTAAGTTAAACTTTGCTACCTTGCTCCAAATGCTCTTGGTTTCTCTGCTCTTCTTCCTTCCCTCCACAAATGTCAAACCCTAATATCACCATGCACAAAATGGTAGCCACATTACCAACCAAACCATGAAAAAATCAAAGGTAACATACAAGTAACCCCTTATCCTTTTTATCTTTAATCTTTATTTTTGGAGCTTTGGTTTCCTTAACCCTAAAAATCCTTTATTGGTTCATTCCTATATGATTTTTCATATAGATTCCAAATATACACTTAGATTTAAGAAAAGAAATTTCCTTCCTTAAGAACCAAGTTGGCCGAACACTCAGGGTTTGTTTTTCAAAAATCACAACTTTGATTCTAGTGCTTCTAACACTTGTTCTTTAGGTTTATCCTACACCATTTTCCATTTTAAACATCATGGAAGCATCAAAACTTTGAAAATCTCATCCCAGGATAGGGTTCTTGACGTGGCTGAACAGTACCTCTTAAGATGCAAGCATGAAATCTTTTCAAGAGCAACATATAACCACTTGAAGCAATCATGAAACAAGGTGTTCTAACTATGTTTAGCAACCAAAACTTCCTTCCCTACTCAATGTTCATTTTGTCCAGTACCATAAAGAGATAAGAACAGATTTTTTCCAACCATACAACTCAAAAAAACAAGCCAAGAAATATCTTCAAACAGCTTACTAACCTTAAATCTTAGTTGGAAGACCAAAGTAGCTTGTTTTTCCCTTGATCTCTCTTCAAAATCACTTTTTCTCTCCCTTGGCTGAATTGAAGGTTTGAAAATAGGGGAAGGAGAGCTCTCTTTTAATAAAAAAATATCTCAACTACTAACATTTAATGATGTATCAAGTGTCAATTCCCTACTCAGTCTTGAAACCTATTTCTTAATTAAGTAAATCCAAATGTAATTAATTTCAAAAGTCAAGATTCTCTACATTTAAGACTTGACACTTGGCAACTTTGAATACTCTCCATTAGGGGCTTGACAAGTGGCAATTTGTGGGCCAAAGAAAGTGCAAGACTCTAGTCTTCACTTTATCGGTGTACTTTTACTCCGGGTTTAACTTCTTTTCTATAATTACAGTACTCTAGCCTCTGTAATTATTTTCTGTCAGATCCATAATTTATTCTCCTTATTTTTTCTTCCCAAAATGCCCTCTTTAACTCAAACTCAATTTTCCCTTAATTAAATAAAAAGAAAAATTATTTTCCTTCTCATTATTGATTTTTTCCACTTGTCAAAAGAATTAGAAAAAATCTTGGATATTTGAGGGTCTCCTTTTAATCCCATAAGCTCTTATAATTCCTTGGGACATCATAAGAATTTTCTTGAAATTTTATTCTCTTTAAAAATATTTATTTGAAATTTTCCGAATAAAAGGCCTTAAATTAGCCTAAATCACTCTTAAATTTCTTTGTAATTTTTTTCAAGGGTAATTTGGCCATAAAAGTAGTTATACATCCTCATATAATTCTTGAAGAATATTATCCTTATTATTTCTTAATTTTTTTAAGGCTTTTAAATATTTTTCCACAATTGTTTTTGACCAATTTTCCTTAATTAGTCAAACTTTTATAATTGACTTGGTAAATCATAATAATTATTTTCCACCAAAATTCTTCTATTTCTCTTCATCATTTTTGGCCCTTTAATGTTTAGGAATATCCTTACTCCTAAATATTAGATTACTGGATGTGACACTTATTTTATTACTCAGTCCTATGGTTTAGAGTTTCCCAGAGATCTTAACATGGCTCAGACTGATGATAGTATTCTAGGGTCATAGTGGATCTTGAAAAAGCTTACAATACAGCACAGCAGCTCCCAAGGTCATAGTAGACCGAGCCAAAGGGAAAGTGGTTGAGCCATAAGAGTAAGAGTACAATACCTCTTTGGGAAGATGAGTACCAGGATGAGTTTGAGGTATGGAAACCTCCTTCAGTGGTCAACCAGTACAAAGAAAGTATCCATGACTTCCTTCCAAATAACCTTATCATTGATTAAGTTGAGCTCAATTCTCTTCCGATTAACAGAGAAAAGCCAGAGTTAGAAGAATTAGAGCCATGAGACCTTAAAAAGAGACATTCAAGCTAGCTCCAGATACAGGAAGAACCCCTTGTGATACAGAGACACACTGAGTATTGACGGGTAGATCCCTAAGATGAAGCTAGAGTCAAGAGTGTAAGTTGAAAAGACCCAACAAAGATAGAATAAGAAGGGTCTAAGACAACAAAGTACCAAGATTCAAGCCTATCACCACCAGTGCCTTGGATTCCCGTCAGCACTATTTAGTTAAGTGTGCTCAGACAAAAATAGCCTAAGGATGGGTGACCCTGGGAAGTAATGTAAGAGTGTGTAGAGGCCAGAAATGTAAGCCATTTTTATGCAAGAATGTAGTAAGCTCAGCAGATGGAAGATGAAGATAAGGTAAGCAAAGATAGTCCGGAATTGACAAAAGGAATGAGTAAGGTTTATGAAGAAAATATTGATATCTATGAATAGTCTTGGGGAATTATCAGTCAAGTTGCTAACTAAGTAGAGACAAAGTATTGTACAACTTAGTCCTTTGATCTAGATTCTTTCGAAGACCCAGCAATTGAAGTTAATATGGTTCAGTAGGGGATCACAGTTAGATCCAAAGCAAAACCCAGAGAGATTATAGTGGATCTCGAGATCGCAGTTAGATCTCATGGTCACAGTAGACCTAAAGGAAAGTTACTGAGCTATAAAAACAGAGATGCGGTATCTCTAAGAAGATGGTAACCAAGGATAAGTTTAAGATACAAAAACCTCTATGTAACTAATACGGGGAGAGTACCCATGCTTTCTTCCTAGATAGCCCCATTTTTAATTAGACCAAGCTTTATTTTCTTCTGATTAACAAAGGAAATTAAGTTTAATCCAATGGGTAAGACTTATTCTCCCTTCCTTTCCAATAGATTTTTTACACCTAGCACTTCTAGAAGGATGATGTAAGGGATAATGCAAGAAGATGATGTAATGATGATGGAAAAGTGCACTTAAAGTTTCAAGATTGCCCTTACACATTTTATTAGCTTCCAAGAGCATTTTGGTACATTTAAGGCCAAGTTTTGGCTATAAATAGAACACCTCCCCCTTTACTTTTTTAGTCATGATGAGAATAAGAGGAGAAACTTTTTCCATTTTGCTTCTTGAAGCATAATCAAGAGGAAGACACCTAGTTTGATCAACCGAGTTTGGATCTAAGGTTAGTAGGCTATTCTACTTTGTATTATGCTTTGTTTTCTTGGTTTTTATGGTTGAAAAATCTGGTTTCCCTTATGGTGTGATGCCAGCCAAAATATGTTAGGGATAGGGGAGGATGATTTTGATGTTAAACTTAGTTGAAACGTAATGATTAGAGTTGTTTCAAATGGATTTGTGTTGATATTTGAAAGATTACATGATATGGTTGTTGGATGGTCAGTCCTGGCAAGCTAATATCTTCCCCTTAGGATATTTTTTTGATAATTCTAAGGCTTCCAATGGATTTAGAATGAAAAATTATGTGAAAAAGTTGAGAAAGTGAAGTTGGAAGCATTAGAATCAAAAGTGGAATTTTAGGAATTTCAAGGGTACTATTCAGCCAACACTAGCTTATGGGGAAGCAGTTGGATCTTCATAAATCCAAGCTCATTTTTAGATTCCTTAGGTAAAATTATGTAGGATTAGTCTAAGAGAATAATTTTTTACAAAGCTAGATATTAATCTAATAATTAAGAGAAAAGGTTAAATTCAAGAGAGCTAGTCTTAAACATTATGTAATCTTTTGGTCCTAATAGATTGTATGATCATCATGGCTATATTTAGGACCTTGAACATCCAAGAGGATTTTTAAGATGTTGATAGAAAGCTAACATGGTTGGGAAGTCAAGAGAGTCAAAGGAAAAGAAAGAGGAAAGTTTGAAGTACAAGATAGTGAACTTACCTATTGTCATTGCTTGATGTTGTATGCCTATGTATTGATATGTAAATGATATTTGAATGTTGTTATGACATGTTTTGGCTGCTGTAATTGCTATTTATGATGAGTAGATTATGTCTCCATGGCCTTGCATCAAAAAGGTAGCTTTAAGCATGCTAATATGTCACTAACTAACAAGAAAATAAGCAAGTTGTATATGGTGCGTTACCATCTATCTAGCATGATCATGTGGTATTGTTTACTACTAAAATTCTCTCAAATCTCACCCCTTCCTAACCAACTGACCTATTGGTCAATTAATGATGGGCAATGAGCCCATGAGAAGGAAGGAGAAGAAAGTGGAGAATTATTGATATTAATGAATGATTAAGGACTAATGTATAATTCTCCTGTTATGGAAGCCAATGATGTATTGCGATTAATTAGAATGTCTATGGCATGAATGAAAACAAATAAGAATAAATGAGAAAGAGTAAGCCCAAGTTATGTATGCCAAAGTAATAAAAAGAATTAAAGCAAGAATTGGTTAAGGGATAAAACATAGGTCCTGGAGTAGTCAGCTTCCAACTCCAATTTGACCTATAAAATGAATGAATTAATCCACAAAATTTGGCATACTTATAGTACACATATCAAGATTTAAAAAGAGAGATGGATCACCTTAATTAGATGTGTACACAAGGAGATATGATTTTTTAAATTTGAGGCAAGAAATCAGAAAGTTCTAGAATTTACCAAATAAACAGTAAGGTTTAATGAATAAACTGTAGGAATTGGCAAGAGTTAAATCTAGTTTTATATTTTTTTCTTAAAGAGAATTGGAAGAGCTTTGAATAGAAATTTGGAGGACCTCCATACAATTTTTCTAGAATTAGTTATAATTTTTCAAAGTTGGACCTATAATCTGAAAAAATGCATAGTGAACAGTGTTTTTGTAAATCAACATCCTAGTTATGTTTTTATGAGCTTAAGGCCATCCAAAGTGGTTTGAAATGGTTCTAAATAAACTCTAAGGTGTAATAGAGGTAAGGTGTGACACAGATTATGGTGGATCGAAGGCCATCAGACAGTTTACTAGAGGATACTGTGTCTTTGTGGGTAGACATTTGGTGTCCTGGAGAAGCAAGAAGCAAAATATGGTATCACGGTCAGGTGCATAGGCAGAATACCAAGCTATGGCACAATCCATATGTGAGATAGTCTAGATATACCAGTTACTGAAGGAAGTTGGTCTCAAAACCACGTTACTTGTAAAACTTTGGTGTGATAATAACCCTGCTCTACACATAGCCTCCACCTCTATGTTTCATGAATGTACAAAGCATATTGAGATCAACTGTCACTTTGTCCGAGACAAGCTCAAAGATAATTTTATCTCTACTGGACATGTAAGGTCTAGTGATCAATTGGGCGACCTGCTTACTAAAGCTCTGAATTGGATTCGGGTTAACTATCTTTGTAACAAGTTGGCATGATTAGCATCTATGCTTCAACTTGAGGGGGAGTGTAAAGATATGAAAAGATACATAAATATTATATAATTAGTAGAGGATTGGATATGATATTATTTCCTCATAATGAGCCATTAATGCATAGGCTCCTTTCTCTTATATATATATGCATAGTCGAATCATGAATAATACAAGGAATTATTTTACAATTCACTCTAGAATTAACACTACTGAAACATCCTTCCTTAAACCCCTTTTAGTATGTATTTGGAAGCATTATGGTTCATACAAACCGTGAAACAAGGCCATAAATTGAAAATTTAAAAGTTATTTCTCAGGTTACTGTTCACTGGTTAATTTGAGATTTTTGGTCTAATTTTGAAAATTCATATCTAATTATAAAAAAAATTAGATTGAGGTGGTTCAAAATTATATTTGAAGCTCTTTTAATTCTTTATAGGAAAAAAAAATAAATCTTGACTTAACCCTTGGTAGTTTGTACAGTTTATTGTGTGAACTTTACTGTTCATTTGGTAAAAACTGTACTTTTCAGTTTCTCTGCCCTAATTTTGATTAATCATAACTCTTAGTACACATATCTATTTTAAGCGAGCTACCACCTTTTTTAAAGCTCAAAATGTTTATTTTAATCATACTAAATTTCATGGGCAGATTCATTCATATGCTTTCTTTCCACTCTGTTACCATTTCTTGGCTCATTTAGAGATAACTTATCCCCCTAAATTGCATTAATAACCCATGATTTGTTCTTTTCATGGATGCTAACATTTCATTATTGCACTAATCATTTCCATACATCACTATATTCAATCTTATATGCCATCATCATCATTTATCAACACATAATATTGAGGCACATCTATAACATACATTGGCATACAAACTACACAATGCAATGCAATACATTTCCTCAATTCTTTTCCTTTTTTTCCTTGCTTCCACTTCATAATTTCTTCTCCCATTTTCTTTACACCTATTATAATTAGTTAAAAGGGTGAGATTTAGGAGAATCTCGGTAGCAAATATTACCATCAATACATGCAAGATGGATACAAGTGTATGACATGCTTACTTGATCTAGCACATGCTTACTTATAACATGTTCTTATGCTTAATGTTTCATATTAACATGCATAGCCATGAAAAATATCAGAAAAACATAGCATCATACTTGTATTTGCATCTCATATTGTCACACCTCACTTTATTACCCAATTTTACATCAAGTGAGAGCATTTAGAACCATTTCTCAAGTCATTAGGTTAGAGAAATTTGAACTTTTAAAACTTTCCTCTTGAGTTAGTATTCATTGTAACCTTGATTTCTCCAAATTTTGAAAAATCATAAATAATTCTAGAAAAATCAAAATGATATGGTTTCATGTCCTACTTGAAGCTTACAATGAGTACTTTAAGGAAAAAGTACAATCAGAGTATGAATCCAGCTCATGTGTGCCCAGATTCAACATCAAGTTGCACTGTTCATTTGGTTATTTTTCTAATTTTTCAAAATTTATGTTGAACTTTGGAAAGGCATAACTCTTTATACAAAACTCTAAATTTTATGAAACACCACTCATTTTAAAGATAAAAATATTATCTATTAGTCAAACTTCATCATTTTTTCAAAATTCCAAATGGTCAAACTTTACCCCTAAATAAGTCAACTTTTATCCTTTTCCAAGCATAACTTATCCAAATAAAATCATGACCATTCCCACATAATTGAGCCATATATCACAGCATATAATAAGTCATTTAATACAATTTACAAACCTTAAAAGTCATCCATACACATATCCATACATATTACAAAACTTGAACATAAAGTTCAACATAATTCCAAATAAAATTCATAACATCCTTCTTCATGGTAGCAACACTTCCTTGCCCTTAGCCATACCAATTGCTTACCCTATTGGTATTATTTGAACATAGAGAGGAATGAGATTTCATAGAAATCTCTGTAAAAAAAGAAATTACAACAATAATTTTAAATATGCAAGATTTATTACAATCAATTCTATAAAATATTTCTTTACCTCTATGCCATGGAAAAACCATATCAAATCATTCCAAGTCAATAAATTAATATATTATGCTAAGGCATGCCATAGAAACAAATCAACCACATTACCATCAAACAATTTCAAATACCATGTGGCATATATTCAAAGAATCATATCATGTAACAACAAAGCAAGTTAACATTAAAATTGTAAATTCCATGTTACCTTTTTTATCCAAGATTTTTGGCCTCTTTGATCTTCATGTGTTTCTCCTTGTTTTCTTGCTCAATGCCTATCAATCCATGCATAAATACATGTCATATTATCAACCATAATACATAAAATACTATTAGGTATCAACATAACTCTATAACTCTCTTTTCTTTGACTTTTTGACTTTAATTTCCATCTTTGTTTCAATCAATCTCTTGGGTCATTCCTACATAATTTTTCATGTAGAATCAGTTATTAACTTGGTTTTATCAAAATCAAACTCCTTCCTATCCATATAACTTAGCCAAATTAAAGGTAGTTTAGGGTTAGAATTTTCATTTTTGATTATAATGCTTTCAAACACTCTTTCTTGCCATATTCCCACACAAAAACACATTCTAAACCCATTGGAATTATCAAATTAAATTGAAACAACTTCTAACTCCATGAACACATAGTGACCGAAATGCTCCCTTAAATAGGAAACTTGCAGTTTCTTCCAAAAATAAATCCAAACATCAACCAAGCAAGCTATTCCAAGCTTTAAATCATGGTTTCTATCCTTCCTTAATCATCCCTCATTAATTCAAAATTTTGGCAGCATAATACCTTAGGATTTTTATCACTAAGCTCCTCTTGAAAGAAGCTAGAAACATAGCCAAATTAAATCATGATGTTAGAATGGCTGATCACCCAAGAGGGGGGGTGAATTGGGTGTTAATTAAAATCAAAAACCTTTTCGCAATATAATTAAATTCATAAGAAATTCTGAATATAAAAACAATGAATCGACATAAGTATAATCACAGTAGTAAAATGGTTTAGCTGGAAATATAAAAAGGTAAGGGAAGAGAAGATGCAAACTGTGATTTATCCTGGTTCGGTCCTCACTGACCTACGTCCAGTCCCCAGGCTCCCCCTGAGATTTTCAATCGACTATCTCCCTCAAGTTTAACACGGGTACTTGAGAACCACTACAACCACAAGTTTGATTCGGGCACTTGTGTTGCCACTTACAATCCTTAGACTAACCAGTCTATTCAACAGTAACCTCACACCGAGGTAAATACTCCCCCTTACTCACCGTAAGGATACAATCTAATAATGATAATGAAGATTGAATATTTCTTCTCTCAAAGAAGTGATAGATGAATCTTAAGCACGTTTGGGAAACTCTCCTCTCTATCTTACGGATACATATGTTTTCGTCTATGGAGCACAGAGACAGGGAGTTTTCTTTCGGAGCTCTAAATGAGAATATGTTGATTCGGCATTTTAGCATTTGATGTTGTAAGCTGGACTCTTCTTCTTTCTTGTTTTGAATGCTCTTCTATTTATAGATGATATTGGGTACTTGACCGTTGAGCACTTTCTTCCCGTTTGGCTTGAAGAATATGACCGTTGAAACTAGCCGTTGGAAGCTTCTGACGAAAGTCGATTCTTACCTCATAAACTCGTTGTGGCTCTTTACCTGAAATAATCTTCCTCAGATCAAGTGATAAGTATCTGATAATCTTAGAAACAATAAGTTGGAAAACATGGAATCAATCATCAGATCTTCAGATATTCAGAAAGTAAGATAAACTTACTTAATCGATGCCTTGATCGATAATCCTTTGATCGATCATATTATCGATTAATTATATGAGGAAAAGATATAGTAGATATATGCAATTATCGAATAGGTTATGGATCATGTGATGATCGAAGAAATGATCGATAAATGATGAAACATGAGTACAGTGACCCAAAAATGATTTATCCAAGAATAAACCTTTTCAAGTTATGTTTGCCTTCGTATCCTTTTAATAGAGAGTTATGTGTAAAAAGAAGGCTGAGAAAAGCTTTAAAGAAAATAGATCATTGATTTTAAGAATCATCATAGTCGACTGATATTTAAAACGGAAAACGTTCCAAGATCGAACAAGTGATCGAACACTTGTTGATCGAACAGATTATCGATAATCCAAGTGTTACAGAAATGAAACTTTAGTCATTGATGATCGAACACATTATCGATAAATGAATGATGGATAACCTTATCGATAAACAATGAGTAAGAATATATTCAGCGAAAAACACAGACTGTGGATTAATCGAACAGGTGATCGATAATGAATATTCGATCCAGTGATCGATAAAATGAAAAACAGAGATTTAATCTTGTAAGGTAAAGAAACTGATTATCGATCACGTTATGTGAAAACAGGAGTTTCAGGAAATTGAATGATCGATCATTTTATCGATAAATCAATGATCGAGTAGGTGATCGAAAAAATGATTCAACATAAGTTAATGCAGTGAAGATAATAATCGATCATTTGATTGATAAATGTTTGATCGATCAATTGCTCGATAAAAGATTTTAAACGAATGGTTTTGACAGAGCACTATATCGAGTAAGAAGACATGTAATATTCGAACAAGTTATCGATAAAGGTCTGATCGATTAAGTGATCGATTATTCCTGCAACATCTTATATTAATCAGCTATACCAATGATCGATTAGTTGATCGATCAATCTAGCAAGTTATTGAGCAGACTAAATTATCTATCACATGATCGATAAAACTTGACAGTTATCGATCAAGTGATCGATAAACATATTCATCTATAACGCTATCCAAAAATCATTTATCCAACATGTTACTGATGAAACCTTAATAATATGTATGAAGATAAAAGAGAAGAATTGAGGAGATAATACCAGTAACTCGATGAGTATGTAGTCGCTTGATCAGGCTCGAGTAACATATGATAATGGCTTTTCATTTCTTCATCTCTTCTAGAGCTTTTACTCAATAACATGTTTGAGTAGCATGTTGCTTGAGAACTTAATCGTTCAGTGTAGAACTTCTGGTCTTTGCCTCAATAAATTCGAAGTCTGATTCCAGCAAAACGAAGGTCAACTTTGAGTGATCATAACTCTTCCAATTCAGCTCCAAATTTTGCAAATGACCTATCCCCAGAAAGCTCTTTGAGTCTACTTTCTAATGCAACAAGAATCACCCCAAAATTCGTTGTGGTTGAAAATTATCTTCATCACAATGACTAAAGGTCGGAATCAAGGCGTTAATCCTTACTGCAATGTTTCGAGCAACATATCTCCCTCATATGAAACTCTTTGAAGTTGATTTTGGTGTCCATGAACCGTGTTCTGAGTCTAGTTTCATATGAATTAAGTTTCACCTCAAACGGATTTGTGGTTTGAGAGATATTGAAGAAATACCGAACCTATGTCAGAGCTGAACGAAGAACAGAGCATAACAGAGGATGCATTTTATCGATAACTTGATCGATAAATGGATGATCGATCAAGTGATCGATAATTGCCCATGAAAATCACCTCTGAAGCTTATTTTCCATGTTTATATGAAGGGTGACTCAATATATGATGGTATAACTTCCCGGTTGTATATTTTAGCTTCCGACTGAGCCATCCAAACTTCTGATTGAGCATAGCAACCTTTAACATCAAATCTATGAACTTGAATCTTGATATTTCCATTTGATCTTGCAAGTTCTTCTTTTCTCAATCTCTCTTCTTCTTCTTCCTCTTGATCATTTTTCACAACTCAAAGTTCAACATAATAACTCCTTTCTTTTCTTGAGGAAACTACATAGGATATTAAGTATGATAGGTAGTCAAAATATGAGATAAATAATTTATGTAAACTTTTTGCTCTATTATTTGACATCATCAAAACTAATCATATCTAACATTCTCCCCCTTTTTGATGATGGCAAATCCTTTGTGAAAAATATGGATGATATGAAAGCAAATCAATGCAACATATTTTTCATGCCTATCTCTCCCCCTATTTGACATCAGCAAAAAGTTTAAAGGACATAGCTCTGGCGTGAGAGGTAATCTCTTCCCCTATATCATTCTCGTCTCTTAGTGCATGCAAACCATGTAATGCATCAATGTTCATAAATATAAGAGAGAGGGTTTAGAAATGCTCATTTGAATTCGGCAAGTTGAGAAATTGATCCATGAAGTCCATTGCCAAGCTTAATGCTCATTCGTATTGGCATTGGTGATTATGCTTAGAAGGTTGATGCCAATAATCTTTCTATCTTCAATCACTTTCTCTTTTCCCCATATCTGATTGCGCATTAAATTATCAATCCTCAAATTTGATAATTTATCCTTGTAGTCCAGTGAGGAGTTTCTTTCATAGCACAAATTCTCCTGTTATGAATTCAACAACTTCTTCCAAGGAGAATAGTTAGTACAATCAAATATCAAATGTATACATAATCCTTTCTATAAATTGCTTTCGAATTGGATCATGAAAGGAAAATGTGAAAGCAACTCATCATCAAAACTAATCAATTGACAGTGAATGCAGATGAGTATACTATTTTGACGAAGGAGATGAGCTTTTAAGATATAAGATACATGTAAACCCTTTAATTAGAAAATTGATGAGGTGGAGACTAAGGATGATCGAATAAGAATAGTAGAAACACAATGCATAATTATAGATCACGTTAAAGCAATTGATCGAATATGTTATGAATAATTTTTGTAGTGAGAAGTCATACCTGTCTAAGTTGATCGATCATGTGATCGATTAACAGTTATTTGATCAATTAATCGATAATTCTTACCAAATTGAGTGATGTGTCTCAAATCCTTGTTGCTCCTGATCGATGTGTTGACTGATAATTGACTTATCGATAAGCTTATCGATAATTCTCCCTCCAATTTCGTTCTTTCGCCTTACATACTTCATTTATCGATCAAGTGATCGATAAATTAACCTTTCCTTGTAGCATGATTATCGATGTCTTCATCGATCATTCCATACTCTGTTCACCTCTGTTTTTCAACGTCAAAACAGAGCTTTCCTACACAACAAATTTCTATCCTCTTCGATGCTTAAATCAGTCTTCTAATAATCAAAACATTAAATCGAAATACTCAAAATAAAGAAGTAATGCAGAATTTCTTACAGCTCATTGGGATTTACCATTCCCAATTTTCTTCTGAAGTATTTGGACTTCTGCTGGTCGAGAGGCTTTGTGAAAATGTCTGCTATTTGATATTCAGTAGGAATGAGTTCTACTTCTACATCTTTCTTTCGAACATGGTCCCGAATGAAGTGATATTGAACATCAATATGCTTGGTTCGGGTATGATTGACTGGATTCTTAAACAGGCTGATTGTGCTTGTGTTGTCACACAGGATTGGGATTTCCTTCAACTTGATTCCCAAATCTTGTAATTATTGTTTTAACCATAAAATCTGAGCACAATAGCTGGCAGTGGAAATGTATTCTGATTCTGTAGAAGATATGGCCACAGTGTTTTGTTTCTCACTAGACCACGAACAAGACAGCCTCCTAGGAATTGGCATTGTCCACTGGTGCTTTTTCTGTCTGTTTTGTATCCTCCGTGATCAGCATCTGAGTATCCTATTAGATATTCTGCGCCTTTCTTTGGATACTAGATTCCCAAACTTTGTGTACCGACAAGATATCTGAGGATTCTCTTGACGGCTTCTTCATATGATTGCTTGGGAGCTAATTGATCTCTGGCACACATTCCTACGCTAAACTGAATGTTTGGTCTGCTTGCCGTGAGGTAGAGTAGTGATCCAATCATCCCTCTATATTTAGTCAAGTTCACATCCTTGCCATTCTCGTCCGCGTCCAACGATATGGTTGAGCTTATAGGTGTATTTGCACTGTTGGCTTACTCCAAACCATATTTCTTCAGAAGTTCTCTGAGATACTTTGTTTGAGATATGAAGATCCCATTCTTCTTCTGTTTGATTTGCAACCCGAGGAAGAAATTCAATTCTCCCATCATTGACATCTCCATCAGTAGAATTTTATCTTATAATTCTTTAGGATACCTACAACACAAATATTAGTTCTTCGGTACCCAACTTCTCTTGGGTCCACACCATGTTAGCTACAATGACTCTCATGCTCTTATATGGATTAAACCATATGATTTCTGAGCAAAGAAGGTATCAAAAGATTTTATAACTAAATGATCATCAATCATACATTTTTTTTGAAATCAGATTTGATCAGATCAACTTTATGAAAAACTAATAGCTTGCGTGAAAACAGGTTAGCCATGAATGATCATGAATTTGAAAATGATGATTTATTCAAATCATGAGCGTTATGTAAAAATATGCACATGAAGCTAGAAGATAAATAATGCTTCCTTTGAAATAAGGTTTTTAACGCACTTGTTTAAAACATGAATGTTGAAAACAAAGTTTTAAAAACTTGTTAAAAGCAAATACTTTTGTTCAAAAAAAATGTGGAAGTCAACAAATTGAGGGAAAATATCATATAGCTTCAATTTGTAAGATCAGATCGGATAACATGTCAAATGACAATATTAACACATTAGAGAGTTTTTCTGAGAGTAAAAGTCATATGGATAAGATGTTAGCCGAAAGGCTTTTCACGATGGAGGTTCAAAGACTTTGCTCACACTCAAATACTGGATTTTTGAATAATGAAGTACATTAACTCATTAGTCCAGATGACTAGTAGGTTAAATAGATTCCAGAAGCTATACGAGTCATTCCATTGAAATGGTTAATCACATAATCGTGCTTGGAATAACTCAGTCAATAAGGATAAACACATTAAGCATAAGGCTTTGACGTATTGGAATCTTTTTGTAAGGATAGACTTGAAACTCATATGGATGGTTAACTTGTTAGACGAAGGTCTAACTTGTTGAAGAATAGAATTTGGGAGTTCAAGTATAGGATAGCACATTAAAATCAAGAATTAACACATTAGAGATGGAGAAAACTCTGTTAGAAGGATTTGAAGCATTTTTGACTTTTAGCACTCAAAATATTAACTTCCAAATGCAAAATGAAAATGAATATCTTTGAAATCATTTGTATGCACTTTCACAATGAGTTTTTAAAAAAAAATTTGGATTGTGCATTTGAAAATACAAACACATAGAAAATTATGCACAATTCTATTTTCGGTCCATTTAGCAATCGGAAAATAATTTGAAGATCATAAAAGATTGATTGCTAATGGAATGCAACAAGGAACAAGCATTCATTACCCAAATATGAATTTCATATCAGCACAGTAAAGGGTAAAGATTAGATATCACCATATTTTCTCTTGTCCTTGTGACAGCTTGCTTGATTTTGATGGATTAGTGTTGATTTTTCTTCTTTCCACATTCAGCACCAAAATCCATATCAGATAAGCTTTCTCAAGATTTGTTCATCAATTCCTTTGTGGTCACAATCTTGAGGAAAGGCTTTCTCCCTTCTTCCTTAGGTACTTGGAGGATTGCTTTTGCATACCCAATGCACCTTTCTGTGAGGTTGAGACTTTTGATTCTCGCTTTGGGTGCTTGCAATATTCTCTCATAAAATGTAGACTCAAGAAGTCTTCTGCTTAATGCTTGAGAGATCCTCCTTTTCTTGTTCTCCTCAAGGTAATCGAATTTTACATGTGGTAGTCCATCCTTGAGGTGCAACGTACTCCTTTGGCTTGTATCCATTGCTTCCTATGATTGGACTTTGTAGTTCCAGCAATGGGTGCTCTAAGAGTTCTCATGTTGATCATGTAAGTAGCTCTCTTAGGCACTTTCTTCTTCTTTAGGCCAATATGTCCGTTCTTAGAAATATCCTGCAAAATTAAAATACTAGAAGGACATTTTGGTACCCATTTTGCTTTGGGTCCTTGAGTGTTAGCATTGGACCTTACTTGTCCTTTAGGAACCCAAACAAATTTATTTCTCACATTAGATTTCTTCTAAAATAGCATGTGTGAGAAATGTGACCTAATTTACCACAATAATTGCAAATAACAGAATGATATACATTATGTGATTTTATGCAATATTGCGTTGGTCAAAAGAATGCAATCTTAAATGATTTCTCTTGTAAGTTCTTTCTTCCCAGTAAATTTTCCAGCATGAGTAAAAACATTTTTACTTTTGAAAACAGAATCAATGACTGGTTGATCAACAGTTTTATGCAAACTTTCAAAATCATTTTGCACAAGCAATGTACGAGAAGAGTTGGGACCGTTTACCTTAAGTGCATCTTGAGCTCCAAATAATGATTCATCATATTCATCCATACTGAGCTCTTTTTGATGCTCATCTTCCTCTTGCTCTTCTGTGTTGACAGACTTATGGAAGTATTGTGTGATTTCACCTTCTTCGATCTCGACTTCCATTTGTTCACTGAGAGTGGATGATTGTGTATCCCTTTTTGATCGGTCTCAAGTGACTGTCTTCACATTTAGCTTCAACACAAGTGTTAGAAGTATAACAAGAGTCAAGAGTATCTAAAATATTCTTGGCAGTAGAGCAAGATCTGATTTTCTCATAATCAGTTTCAGTTAAAGCACTATACAGAATTTTCATTGCTTGAATGTTCAAAGAAAACATTTTCTTTTCTTTTTCGGTCCAATCCTTTCTTCGTTTAAAAACAAAATCATTTGTAAAAACATATCTCATATCAAAATCAATAGTTTTCAAAAATCGTATCATACGAGCTTTCCAATACCAAAAATCAATATCTTTGAGAAATGGTGGAATTGTATAATCAAAACCTTCAAAATCAGCCATGATCTTGCACTTGAGATCGTTAGATCCTTTAAACAAGTGACCTGCTCTGATACCAAATGTTAGAATGGCTGATCACCCAAGAGGGGGGTGAATTGGGTGTTAATTAAAATCAAAAACCTTTTCGCAATATAATTAAATTCATAAGAAATTCTGAATATAAAAACAATGAATCGACATAAGTATAATCACAGTAGTAAAATGGTTTAGCTGGAAATATAAAAAGGTAAGGGAAGAGAAGATGCAAACTGTGATTTATCCTGGTTCGGTCCTCACTGACCTACGTCCAGTCCCCAGGCTCCCCCTGAGATTTTCAATCGACTATCTCCCTCAAGTTTAACACGGGTACTTGAGAACCACTACAACCACAAGTTTGATTCGGGCACTTGTGTTGCCACTTACAATCCTTAGACTAACCAGTCTATTCAACAGCAACCTCACACCGAGGTAAATACTCCCCCTTACTCACCGTAAGGATACAATCTAATAATGATAATGAAGATTGAATATTTCTTCTCTCAAAGAAGTGATAGATGAATCTTAAGCACGTTTGGGAAACTCTCCTCTCTATCTTACGGATACATATGTTTTCGTCTATGGAGCACAGAGACAGGGAGTTTTCTTTCGGAGCTCTAAATGAGAATATGTTGATTCGGCATTTTAGCATTTGATGTTGTAAGCTTGGACTCTTCTTCTTTCTTGTTTTGAATGCTCTTCTATTTATAGATGATATTGGGTACTTGACCGTTGAGCACTTTCTTCCCGTTTGGCTTGAAGAATATGACCGTTGAAACTAGCCGTTGGAAGCTTCTGACGAAAGTCGATTCTTTACCTCATAAACTCGTTGTGGCTCTTTACCTGAAATAATCTTCCTCAGATCAAGTGATAAGTATCTGATAATCTTAGAAACAATAAGTTGGAAAACATGGAATCAATCATCAGATCTTCAGATATTCAGAAAGTAAGATAAACTTACTTAATCGATGCCTTGATCGATAATCCTTTGATCGATCATATTATCGATTAATTATATGAGGAAAAGATATAGTAGATATATGCAATTATCGAATAGGTTATGGATCATGTGATGATCGAAGAAATGATCGATAAATGATGAAACATGAGTACAGTGACCCAAAAATGATTTATCCAAGAATAAACCTTTTCAAGTTATGTTTGCCTTCGTATCCTTTTAATAGAGAGTTATGTGTAAAAAGAAGGCTGAGAAAAGCTTTAAAGAAAATAGATCATTGATTTTAAGAATCATCATAGTCGACTGATATTTAAAACGGAAAACGTTCCAAGATCGAACAAGTGATCGAACACTTGTTGATCGAACAGATTATCGATAATCCAAGTGTTACAGAAATGAAACTTTAGTCATTGATGATCGAACACATTATCGATAAATGAATGATGGATAACCTTATCGATAAACAATGAGTAAGAATATATTCAGCGAAAAACACAGACTGTGGATTAATCGAACAGGTGATCGATAATGAATATTCGATCCAGTGATCGATAAAATGAAAAACAGAGATTTAATCTTGTAAGGTAAAGAAACTGATTATCGATCACGTTATGTGAAAACAGGAGTTTCAGGAAATTGAATGATCGATCATTTTATCGATAAATCAATGATCGAGTAGGTGATCGAAAAAATGATTCAACATAAGTTAATGCAGTGAAGATAATAATCGATCATTTGATTGATAAATGTTTGATCGATCAATTGCTCGATAAAAGATTTTAAACGAATGGTTTTGACAGAGCACTATATCGAGTAAGAAGACATGTAATATTCGAACAAGTTATCGATAAAGGTCTGATCGATTAAGTGATCGATTATTTCCTGCAACATCTTATATTAATCAGCTATACCAATGATCGATTAGTTGATCGATCAATCTAGCAAGTTATTGAGCAGACTAAATTATCTATCACATGATCGATAAAACTTGACAGTTATCGATCAAGTGATCGATAAACATATTCATCTATAACGCTATCCAAAAATCATTTATCCAACATGTTACTGATGAAACCTTAATAATATGTATGAAGATAAAAGAGAAGAATTGAGGAGATAATACCAGTAACTCGATGAGTATGTAGTCGCTTGATCAGGCTCGAGTAACATATGATAATGGCTTTTCATTTCTTCATCTCTTCTAGAGCTTTTACTCAATAACATGTTTGAGTAGCATGTTGCTTGAGAACTTAATCGTTCAGTGTAGAACTTCTGGTCTTTGCCTCAATAAATTCGAAGTCTGATTCCAGCAAAACGAAGGTCAATCTTTGAGTGATCATAACTCTTCCAATTCAGCTCCAAATTTTGCAAATGACCTATCCCCAGAAAGCTCTTTGAGTCTACTTTCTAATGCAACAAGAATCACCCCAAAATTCGTTGTGGTTGAAAATTTATCTTCATCACAATGACTAAAGGTCGGAATCAAGGCGTTAATCCTTACTGCAATGTTTCGAGCAACATATCTCCCTCATATGAAACTCTTTGAAGTTGATTTTGGTGTCCATGAACCGTGTTCTGAGTCTAGTTTCATATGAATTAAGTTTCACCTCAAACGGATTTGTGGTTTGAGAGATATTGAAGAAATACCGAACCTATGTCAGAGCTGAACGAAGAACAGAGCATAACAGAGGATGCATTTTATCGATAACTTGATCGATAAATGGATGATCGATCAAGTGATCGATAATTGCCCATGAAAATCACCTCTGAAGCTTATTTTCCATGTTTATATGAAGGGTGACTCAATATATGATGGTATAACTTCCCGGTTGTATATTTTAGCTTCCGACTGAGCCATCCAAACTTCTGATTGAGCATTGCAACCTTTAACATCAAATCTATGAACTTGAATCTTGATATTTCCATTTGATCTTGCAAGTTCTTCTTTTCTCAATCTCTCTTCTTCTTCTTCCTCTTGATCATTTTTCACAACTCAAAGTTCAACATAATAACTCCTTTCTTTTCTTGAGGAAACTACATAGGATATTAAGTATGATAGGTAGTCAAAATATGAGATAAATAATTTATGTAAACTTTTTGCTCTATTATTTGACATCATCAAAACTAATCATATCTAACACATGAAAATACCTTAATTGATCCTTGATTCTTGCTTGAAATTTTTGGGCTATAATCTGCATGAATTTGGCTCTCCAAGGTCAGATTTTTTTGTAGCAAAACCTTCCACCTTTAAGTGTTTGAAAACTGAAAATTATAGGTACAAAATGGGGTATTTATAGACCTCAATTTGGCCTCCTCTTCTTTCCAAGTATCCCTTAAAAATCTGGAGTTTCTAGGACATGTAGACACCTTAAGATGTTATGGAAATATGGGAGTGTACAAGCGTTCCTTAAGAGACGATGTTTTGGATAAAATCATGTGATATTTTGTATTATTTTATTCTATGACCATGTGCACCACTTAGGCCACAATATTAGTTTGGACAAAAGTCGGATCTTAACTCAAAAGTGGTTTTGCCTTTGAGTCTATTTTACTACTTAACCCTCTATCTAATTTATTATTCACATTCCCAAGGTCAAAATTAGGGGGATGTGACAAATATCATCATCAAATAACATAATGCGCATCAACACATAAGTATACACATCAAGCACACAAGAAAGGCAAGTGTACTACCTTGTATCTTTAAGCTTTTCTTCCTTGCTCCCTTTTATCCTAACTGCTAAGATTGCTTGAACAATCTTACCATTCCTCTTTCTTGGTGTTTCATGACCCTAAATTCATAATACACAATAATAGCCAATCTATTAAGACCATGAAAAACCATTAACTGTAACACCTTCAATTTATACCAAATAACTAACCAATTAGAGGTAAATGGAATCACATTTGATCACCAACATTTTGAAAAATTTTGTTCTCAGGTTACTATTCACAGCAGCCTATAATTTGGCCAAATTTTGAAAATTTATAACTAATTTTAGAAAATTCAAAATTGAGTGATTCCAAGTTTTATTGGAAGCTCTTTGGATTATCTTTTGATGAAAAATTGTTGCCGGATGAATTATCTTCAAATTTGAGCCCAGTTTTATTTTCAAAAAGTACTGTTCGTTTGGTTATTTTCCAATTTTTTGATATTTTTGCCTAACTTTCAATAAGAATAACTTCTTGCACAAACATCCGTTTAAGGCGTATTACCACTCATTTTAAAGATAAAAATGAGATCTATTGATCTAGAAAGTTTTGTGATTTATCTCACTTGTTTGCTCAGATTCACACTGATCAAATTTTTATCCCAAAAGGTTGACTTTTAACCCCTAACTACTTGTCCTGTCCATAATTAATCTTCTAGCTTGACATACCAATTAATCAACCACATAATCAATTTTAATAGCATACTTTAGCATGTGATTGCATAAAGTTGTCACATAAAGTCATCTACAAAATATTAATTTACATTTATCCCCATAAATGCATGATAGGTTCAAAACCATAAAGTGTCATTGCAAACATAGTTTCCTTATGCATTAGCTATAGTTTCCTTATGCATTAACTACCTCCTTGCCCTTTCCTTTTGATGATGAAGGCCCTAGGTTTTTGTTGAACATGGAGGATAAGATTCATAAGAATCTTAGTAGCATAACATCACATTCACAATGTCACACAAGCCAGGTATTACATATTAACTAGCTATAAAATACTTTCACTTAATGCACATGCCATGAAAAGGGAATAACATACTTCTCATTCATAGCACTCAACATTGCATAAGGCAAGGCATTACATGCATAGAGTCATACATCACATAACATCATCATCTCATCCATATCATGACATATCAATGTAGCATAACATATAACAATAAATACAATGCAATGTAGCATTTAGATAGTAATTACTAGCCACCTCTTTCAAACTTTTCCTCTTCCCTCAAGCTTTTCCCCTTAAGCAAATCTTCTTCTCTTTTGATACTAGGCCTATTGATAGCACAATATGGCATCACAAATTATTATTTCATCTGAAGTATTAATCAAATAACCCTTAATCTCTTTTTCTTTGATTTTTGGGTTATTATTTACAATTTTAATTCTTTTATTCCCCTGAACCATTCCTATATTATTTTTTATGTAGAATTCAAATATCAAATTAGATTTATGAAAATCCAATTCCTTCCTAATGATCTAAGCTTGGCCGAAACATAGGAGAATTTTTCTCAAATTTTTACATTGAATTTTAATACTTCCAAGCTTCCTTTCTTGGTGTTTCCCTACACCATTTTATCGTTTAAACATATTGAAAGCATCAAATTGAATTGAATCTTATCCTAACCCCAATTTCTTTTTTTGGCCGAATTGATTCTCAAACATAGGGGTTAGGTTTTCTTTTCAAAATTCAATCATAACCAATAATCTCCTATTCTTTTTAGGTTTTTGATCAATGTTTCAAACTCTTAGCTAAATTCTTCCAATTTTCTAAAAATTTTGACAGCATTTTTCCTTAGAAAATGGCCATACAAATCAACATAAAATGCCATAAAAACAATTCACAATAAATCACAAAAGGCTTAGGAGCTTACCTTAGTGATTTCTTAAACTTGGGTGGACTTTCTCTCTCTAGAATTAGCATTTTCTCCCTCCAAACTCAAGAGCAAAATGGTCTTCCTTGGGCTTCTCTTCTTGACCAAAAATTGAGAGGTAGGAGGGGGTATTTATAGAGCTTTGCTTTAGCTCTTAGCCCTTGAAATTGGAAGAAATTACAAGGTGTAGGTGGAAAGATCTTAGCCATTCATTTTTACTACATCACACATGGATAAATCCTAAGTTAGGAAGCTTGTGATCTTGCCACTTGTCCATGAGATGTCATTAAGATGATGTCACTTTGCTTATGTCATGGTAAGATTATCACACTTTAACCTTGGTTAACTTTCCTTAATCCAAGATTAACTTTTCTTAATTACCTTCTAGAAACTCTATTTTCTTTGCATTTATAATTAAATATTTTTTCCCTTTTTAGGCCTAATTTAGGCGTGATTCTTGGGCCGAATGGGCTAGGGATTTTTGTAAAATTTTTCACTTCCCTGGTTATCTTTACATTATACTGAGTACCGGTCTAGTGCCAGATAAATTTCTTTTGTATCTTGTCAATTTTACTGTCTCAAAAAATTCATCTCAGTGCACTGTTAGCCTTCTCTTAATGTAGAAAAGTCCCATGATTTTTCTCAAGATTTAATTCTCTCAGGAATTCTCTAAATTCTATTTTTCCCCCAAAATCAGCACTTTGTCATTGATAATTCTACTTTAAATATTATTAAATCTAACCTCCTCATCAATTAAAGTTCTGAATAATTTTATAAATTATTATAATCCTCCAAGGTATTTTTCCATTTTTTTCAGAATTATTGAAACCTTTAAATAATTTCCATAATTAATTTTGTTACTATTACTTAGTGTAACCAAAAATTCTTGTAAATATAGAAAATTATATATTTATTTATTTTCCTTCCAATAATTCATCTGGGGCCTCAGATACTATTTCTTGACCCTTATTTCCATTTTCTATGATTTTCTGAGATTTTTTGGGAATTCTTAACATGACTTCCCAATTAAATCTTCCTTAACTAATATTTAAAAATATAGTATGGCCACTATCCGGATTTTAAATTCACATTTGTACTAACTATGTTTGCCTCTGCCTTAACTGGCCCTTGATCCTTTTAATTCCCTTAATTTCAGGGTTAAGATTTTTCAGGATGTTGCATTAACCATCTTAACTCTTAAACTTGTTCCTCTTTAACCTTAAATTTTACTTTTTTTTTTCCATAACCTTTAAAATCATTCCCTTAGTTATTTCCTACTCAATTTTTATGAGGAATTCAAATATGAGCTGGATTTACTAAAATCTAACTCCTTCCCTTATTTCTTGACTTGGCCGAATAGTATGCCTTTACAGTTCACAAATTCCATTTTCAATCCTCCAAACTTGTTTTTTTCATTTTTACTCTACACAATTTTTCATTCTAAACTCATTGAAAGTATCAAAATCATCAAAATTCAGCCCTAAGGCATAGAACTCAACTTGATCGGACAATTCCTTTAAGTAACACAATCATGAAATTCAACCAATTTTAACATAAAACCACTTGATTCGTATTCCTTTTAAGCCTTTAAACATTATTCTAACATTAATTTCATCTTCCTTTTAAGTTAGAAATTTCGTGCAGCATATCCCCCTAGGGTTTCAAACTCTCAAAAACTATCAAAACCTATAACCAAGTTTAACAACAACAAGGGTAATAGAACTACATCAAAAACTATGAATATACCTTGTTTTGGAGCTTGATTTTGCATGGAATCACTTGAACTTCCTCTTCTCCCTCTCCCCTTGCTCAATTCGGTCTCCCCCCCTTCTCTTTCTCATTTAGCCGAAACTTGGCCTAAAGGGAGGGTAAGGGTTATATATAAAAGCAAGCTTAAATCTTGGCAATTGATCTTGTGTATGTATGGCTTAATCTTGACCATTCATTTAATCTTTTCATATGGTCTTGCCAAGTGTCCCTTATCCTTTTATCATCCATCTTGATCATGCCACATTACCCCCTTATTTAATGCTATATGTCTTTCCTTTATATCTCATCTTCTATCTAACTGTACATGTAATATCTTCTCCTCTCATCTAACCGTACACATAATCCTTTGCATGTCCCTTTATCATTTGGGCACTAAAATAGGGAGGAAATTAATAAGAAATTCATGCAAAATGCAGCCCTAAGGTATTCCTCTACCTTTCTTGCCATTTTGTATCTTATCGGATACTTTTTCGAGTCATGACTTACCCAAGACCATTAGGACATGTTCTGGCATCCTTTTCTCATCTCAGATAAGTCTACATATGGCATCATCTCAAACGAGTATAGAAGAAAATATTTAGCTCCACTGACAGGCTACTTAGTCTCATTAAGTCACGTAGTAGAAATTTTACTGTATTGAGTAGACAAAGGACTACCTAAAACGTACCCCATACTGTGTTTTGATTTTTCTACCGTACATAAATATCCTTTCGTGACTCAAAATGATGACTCGTAGGCTCATTAATGGTGTCATGATTCATTTACTGACTCAGCGCTTTCATAAACGCACCTTCATTACCTTTAGATATTTTCTCTTTTTTTGTGGTCATTATTTCTCTAGCTTATTTAAAACAATCCAGTGCTCCAAAAATTCATCTATCCATACCATAAGCTTCTTTTAATTCTGGAGAAAATTTGTGAATTTTCTCATACTATAACTCAACCCGTAGGTATCTCTTTTGAGTTTACCATAAAATGCCCTTAAATGGCATAATTAGGCTTTAAAAATTTTTCAATCCACTCTACTAGCTTTTTGGGATGAGATTAATTTTATAATTTTCTGAGGCCTCTTCATGGCTTCAATAATTAAATCTTATTATGTACCTCAAAATGAGCCATAATCTGAAAAATTCATTTAAAGTCAATTCAAGGGTATTTTTGTAATTTTTATTCACATACAAGCCTTAACATGGTGTTTCCCATTTTTTTTATTTTTTTTATTTGAAATTTTCAGGCATAATTTTTATCTTTGTCCTTTACAGCCCGAAACTTTGTAAAATTATGATATTGCGCCTGGTTCGTCTTAACTCAATAATTCATCTCATTAAGGCTTCTAGCATAATCTTTGGCTTGTATTCATCTCTATTTCTTATTCTTGGGCTTCAAGACTTCATTGGATTCTCTAATTTCCTCTTATCTCAGTCTCAGAAAACTTTTAATTTGCGATTTAGTTCTTGGGAATCTTTCTATCCCTTAACCTCTATGACTCTTGTCACAGGGGATCTAGTAGCCTTTCCATTTGAGACTAATTCTTGTATTTCTTGGCACAAAATTCAGAATGTTACACCTACCTACCAAATGAATCTCATAGCCGCACAGTGATTGGGCCACGTGGTCTGCTTAGCTGGTCGTTAGCTTGCATTTTATTGGGTTAGCTATGTTGACGTCATCGCAACTGCTTGTATTTATTAGTTCATGGAGTATCGCCTGTCCTGGTGCGTCTCCCTCCTTGTGGAATTCAATGTCAACGGCTGCGTTGCCCTTCCTCTTGGGGTCGAATTGTCATTAATATTTCATGGGATTACGCACAGGATCGAAGGGTCTTTTCCACAGCCCAAGAAAAATGGACTTCTTTACATGTTTTTCTTGCATTTAGTTGGTTGCAGAATTTTAATTGAAGTTCCCGTGAATCCCAATCACTTCTCGTTGTTGGGGCCAGGTAATTTCGTATTTAAATTTCATTCTGTTTTCAAATTTTGACCACTGCTCTGGCCAATCCATTTTCGTCCCATCGGGAACTTCAATCAGTTGAAATCTTGAAATTAAATTTAAATATAACTCATTTACCGCTTTCTTATTGCATTTCATATCTTTCTATTGGATTTGAATTGAATTATTCTCTTTCTAAACCCATGATGGTGCAAGACTAATCCACAGATGCCTTCCACAATTTCTCTGTTCCTCACCTATTTTCTTCAAGAGAAATCAGGCGCAACTTCCAGTTTCTGTCGAACCTTTCATAAATCTTGCTTGGATTTGTAATTTTGGCTTGTAGATCGATTTCTGCTTGAGTTTTGGGTTCGTGTAAGTCTAATTCGATCTCTTTCTTATTCGATTGATGTTTGATTGATAATTGGTTCTTGGGTTTGATTTCATTTTCTCGTATGAAAAAAGGGTTTCTTAGTAATTTGTAATAGCAGATTCTGATGGGTGATTAAATTACAGAATTGACAAATCAATTTGGTAGAGGCGGTACTAGAAAAAGATTATATGGAAAATGACCAGAGAGACACAAACGTGGTCAGGTAATTGATTTTACACACGAAGAGATTATTCATGTTGTCAAGTAAAAAATATATATTGTTCTTCGTTCTTTTTATCGTTTTTTACTTCTCTGATTTCAATGAAGTTATATTTCTGATAATATGAAGGATCCAGGGGAATGTAGGGAGACATCTGTTCTCAGGAGACGTAAGTTGCTTCAGTTTCACAGCAATGAAGTTCATGTTTCTCGCTCCAGTGAAGAGATGTCTTCGGCATTTTTCAAACTAAATGTCAGTGCTATTATTTTTTTTCCTATCGAGCCTTCATAAATCTGGCTTGGATTTGTAACTTTGGTTTGTATATCCATTTCTGCTTGAGTTATCACGGGAGATGAAGTTTATTCTGTTATTTGGATCATTTCTTAAACGAAAATAGGGGTTGGATTAAATATTCCCATCCATTCTGTATGATAAAAGCAATGACTTTCATTTGCTATAATTTTCACCTTTTTTAGATTTGTACCGTTTTCACTTTTGATTTTTCATACGTAACTTCCTGCCTTATTTTGTGCGTGAATAAATAAATGATAAGCATTAGTAAATTCAGCAGGACTTCAAGCAGAATGATAATGTTGTGAATTTTGAAGTTATACTACAGTGGTGTGTGAGAATAGTTTAGTCCAATAATTGCATCTTTTTGCCATTACAATGATGGGGATTCTCAAAATTTGAATTTCAATTTTGTACCTCTCAAGGCCACATGCAAGGGTGATAGATGCCCTGCAACAACAAAATTACCTTCAACATCAGAATCATTTTACATTGAGTGGAAAGAGGATAATAGGATTCATATGAAACAGAGAATGGGGCCTCTCTGCAAGTACTGACTCTCTTGCATTTTTGCTTGAAGATATCAGTGATAGCTATTTCTCTGAAGATTACAGAAACCACCATGAATTTATGCAAAATGTCCTTCCTTCATATACTTTCTCTGCATTATTTCAGTAGGACTGAGAGTTCATGTAAGACTCAAACATTTACCAAGTTAAATGTTTCTAATTTTTCTCTGCAGGTTCTTGGACATCTTAATGCGACTAAAGAAGTATATAGAATGACAAATTCATTCCTTTCATTAGTATTTGCAATATTTTTACTATGTGTTTCTCAGAGCTTTTTAAGCAATAGGATAGATTCTGCTCATGTTTCCTTGTTATAGTCTACTAATTTTAGGCTATGGGAGTTGAGCTGATCAATTTTATGATTGCTCTATCTGAATTTCACGAAGAAACTGTGTAATACTTTCTTGGTTTATCCATTTTGTTGTGCATTGCATCTTTGGTGGCGGCTTAGTTTATTTGGTCATGTTGTAGAAAGAGGAACAAATTTGTAGACAAGAAGTATAAGGTGATGGCTCATATTGATAGTTTTGTTCATTTTGGTGTTCAATTTTATTGTTATTACCATTACGTTCTTCTTCCAGCGTGAGGTGGCTCAACTCTGTGTTGCTTAGGACTTGGATTACGGTGCGCATCTTCAATGAGCAATCCATCAGCCCTTCAATTTATTTAATGACTAATACCTCATCTGATAATCTCAAGTCTTTCCATGTTTCTTTGGAATTTGATTTTCAAATCAAGCGCCTTGGGTAGATGTGCATATAAGAAAATTAATTTCTTTGAAATTGATTGATTTTCTTTGTTTCTTCAACGTGGAACATTTTGTCATCCAGTGCAAGAAGTGTAGCCGTGCGTACTGATGCATATTCAGTCAGGTCTCTTTTAGTTAGAAATTTTGTCGGACCAGTGTCTCTTGTATTGTTAACCACCAAAAAAGGAAGGGAAAAAAAAAAAAAGTATAGATCTATGATGAATTGTATCTTGTGTCCAGACAGTACTAGAGTTAATTCTCATTGACAGTATAAATGCTTGCAGGTTACTTCTATTGATCTACACCGTCATCTTAAATTACACCTGGTATCCATGGCCTTCTTTTATGGTCGTATCCGTTGGCCTGTATGGATGTTGCGTTTTACATGTCCTTTATGGCCTCATCGTTCATTAACCGACGACCGTCCACTACGAATAGATATTTTGGATGCTTTGATCTCTCCCATGTCCATTTGGTTCGAAAGTTAAGTTTTCTTTTAGCTTTTTATACTGGCTTTGTTGAATTTATTGAAATTTGGCCATTTGCTCTATCATCTTCACGGGAATGGAGAACTAAATGTTAGTGCTAGAATTTTGAATAATCTTGTTAAACAACACAGTTTTTCAATCAAATATATGTTTTATTATTTTTTATGTTTCATACAATTTTTTAATAGTAAAAAAGAAAAAATTTATTTTTAAATGTTCATGGGTTCTAGCATGAATTTACTATGGTTTCATAAGTTTCATACAATTTTTTCACAATTAGAGTGACTGCTTTTCTTTTGTTTCAGGGAGTTGTCTAGGACAATGGATTGCTCTATGGAGATTTCTTTGTCATCAAAAGGGATTTCTTTGTTTCAAAGAGTTTTCTTCGGGTTCATTGTCTTCTATTTTCGTTTGCTTGCTTGGTTTTGTTGTCTATCAGTGTTTTGAAAACTGAAGAGGCACTAAAGAACTACTCATCCAGTCTTTAATATAGGACGTAATTGTTGAGTTAGTTTTGGTCCTAAATATAAGATCCATTTATCATATTTATCAATTTTCTTTAAATTACCTCTATAGATATTTCCTCAATCATAATCAAGTAGAAGAGGAAAAGGGGGTATTAAGAAAGATGATTATGGTGTTTTAAGAAAAATGTGTCACATTTATTATAATTAACTAACTTACCCAACTTTCTTAGTTTTATCAAATTAATTAAATGAGTGTTATATTAAGGACCGGAGGAGTATGTTGTTTTTTTTTTTTTTAAAGTTTTACAATATAAGATACAATATTTTTCTATTATTTTGAAAAAGAAAAAATTTATTTTTAAATGTTCATGGGTTCTAGCATGAATTTACTATATTTTTATAAGTTTCATACAATTTTTTAACAATTAGCGTGACTGCTTTTCTTTTGTTTCAAGGAGTTGTCTAGAAGAATGGATTGCTCTTTGGAGATTTCTTTGTCATCAAAAGGGCTTTTTTTGTTTCGAAGAGTTTTCTTCGGGTTCATTGTCTTCTATTTTCCTTTGCTTGCTTGGTTTTGTTGTCTACCAGTGTTTTGAAAACTGAGGAGGCACTGAAGAACTATGTTGTTTATGTTTTTTTTTTTTAAGTTTTACAATATAAGATGCAATTTTTTTCTATTATTGTAACTTTTGGGGGCTTAGAATGTGTCTCATAGTCGAAGAGAATTCGGGAGAACATTTTAAAACAAAATTGAAAGAGATATTCTCCAGTTTTGTTGCATATTTATTAAGGAGCAAAATCTACCACCACGAATTAGTTCGCATGTGAATCCAATATAATGTCGCATGAATTATTACTTTATGTTTTGCATTTTTTTTTTCCCAATTTCATAAGTGTATCACCTAACGGGCCGGCAAAGAAAATGACATAATGAAACATAAATTATAAAAGAATGGTTGCACTCTTTTAAGTATCTCGAAAACAGAGACTTATAGAACTACGTAGTTTAGTTTTTTTTTATTTTTTATTTTATAGTTTTACAGTACTACTTTTGGTTATTAACACAAGAGCTAGTTAATTAATTTGAGTAAATTAAAAAAATTAGTTAAATTAGTTATTTATAATAAATGGGTTTTGTGTTTTCTAAAATATCCTTATTAATAAAGTGCATTGGTTAGAATTACTATTATTATAAGAACTATCTTAAAAAAATAAATAAATGTGAAAAACAAAATAGATTAGAGTCTTATATTTAGAATCAAAATAAAAGTCAAATAAGCTCTTATATTAAGAACTGGAAGTAGTATAAGATATAAGATTTTTTGAGAGGTTTGACCTCTCCCTATAACTATAATTTTTTAAGTTTTCTTTATTTGAATTTTTGGGGTTTATGTTCTTTTTTAATGTGTTAAAAAAATCAAAATAGATATTCTTTAATTTTATTGCATATCTGTTAAGGAAAAAAGAAATCTGCCACCATGAATCAGGGCATAAAATTTGCATGTGAATAAAAAAATAACGTGGCATAAATGCAACAATGAAATTTGTAATTCTTTGAATTTATCAATATTAAAAGGTTAACCATGATAGAAAAGAATTAAATCAATCTATAAATATGTTTATCATGATTAAAAGAGTTTTTCTAAATTAACTGCATGCAAACCAGGATTCACAATAAATGGGGTTTTGGGCATTATGAAACCCAGCATGTCATATTCAACCATAAGCCCATAACATAACATTACTGAATAATACCTTTTATAACTTTCTAAAATCAAAAGTCATCTAATATCAAAGATCATTGTAGATCCACAACTCATATAAAAAATCACATGTAACTACTTAGAGGCCTTTGGCCTTCTACCAGCATGCAATCTAGTAACATTTAATCAAAAGTACACTGTCAAAACACCCAGTTTCAAGACAAATCAGTATATGTGGAATGTGCCCTATTATGACAATACACATCTATCCAAAATGATCAAAAGGATGGAAGCACTATAATTTTGCAGTAGTAGCTCAAATTTTCAGAGCCTTCCCAAACAAACCCGAACAGGAACTATCACCAGGAAACGTGTTAAATCAACAAGGTGAAACAAAAGTCTCAGTAACCAATAATCCTATTTATTAAGGATACAAATAAGTGCTCATGAGGTGTCAAGTAAGACAATTGTAAATTCTTAGTATTCAAACAAGTTTCATATTGTCGGAGCATATAACAAAGTATAAGAGATAGTCCTCTCACCTCCCTTATATCAACCTACTTTATATCCTCTGATTGAACCCATGGGCCAAATTTTTATCCATATGACTGGTAATTAAACAAGCTCACCAATCAAGTGATATGGACCGGTCAAAATTTACAGAGCACATGATCGGACCATGGGTTTTCCTTTTAGTCCACTAGCAGGGTGTCAATGCCCTACAATGAGTAATTGGGTTAAAGGACCAAATAGAGTACATCTAATGGCCCTACCACCTTATACCTCAAATGTACATGATTCATCCCCTTATATCCTCTTTGGTATAATTCCCATCATCAAAATTCGCCACCCCTCTCATATCAATACTTAAAAGATTATATTCATAATAAGTCATCAACATGCCAAAATCAATTCAAATTTTCAATTTCCAATAATCCATAAACACATGAGATCATCATGGTTATATCTATATTTTATAAAGGAAGTCCCACAAGACCGTTTCAATAACAGCATAGTTTCATAGCTCATATCATAATTCAATAGTACTTTATAAATTTCATATAATTCAAAATCTATTACAAACAACATACAACCATGCATAACAAGTAAAAAGTGGGTATCTCTCGCCCACTAAGAAAAGGATTACCACAAGGTTAACCCCGTACTCAAACCAATAATCTAATAATTTGATCTACGCAATCAATATATTTACATATCAATACCTAAGCCATTTAATTAATTACTTGAGCTAATATATATATATATATATATAGACATATATATAAGTTAAAATTTCTAATTCTATGCTAAAATCCCATAACTCTCATACCCCATAATTGAATCTTTTAGCGTAAAATTATAATATCCTAACAATCCATATTTTTGGTTTAAATCTTTCAAAATATTTCTTAAATAAAGATTTTTCTCAAATTTTAAAAAATATGAAATTATCATATTTAAAATTCAAGAAAAATCCTATCTCAACCTTAAATCTAAAAAATAAACCATTAGAAATTCAATATACATCAAATACACTCAAGTAAATAGCTTAATCAAAAGTTTCATAGTAGAATTATCATATTTTTCATAAATAAATATCTGTTTAACCAAAATAATTAATTTAAAAATATTAGATCAATCAATAAATAAAACTAAACTGATAGAAATGATATACTAAAATAGCTCTACAATACTATGTTTATTTATGATCAAAACTCAATACTTGCTTCAAACCTAGGTCTAAAAATTTTCTCTAAATAGCATAAAATTACTATTATTAGATCTAAATGAGTAGAAAAATTTTTTATGAAGAGAGTTTAATGGAAAAAGATCATTTAATTTACCAAAATGATTTGCAAAATTTGAAACCCTACTGAAAAAAGAAATGGAGAGGCAACGTGGAGAAGGGAGATAGAGAAGACTACGCATGCTCTCTCACTCCCCAACGGGTAAAAATATAACTTTTGGGGTAAATTTCAGTTAAGTACCCCTTATTAAAATGACATAAAATTATAGTTTATCTCCCTTGTTACTTTCCTCACATTTTTTTTTTCAATGATCCGTTTTATTATTTTTATTTAGCAAGTTTCTCATATACATATATATTTTATAAATCTTATCTTTAGTAATTCCTTTTTCTTAAATAATAGAGAATAAAACTCAGTTATTAAGCATTAATCTCCTTTTAATGTTATTTAAATATTAGGAATAAAAATTGGGATGTTACAACTCTCCCTACCTAAAAGGAATTTTGTTCCCAAAATTCAAACAAATAATACAACAAACAAGGAAAAACACCTGCCAAAGAAATAAGTATGGTTACTCCCACCACATCCATTCCTTGGTTTCCCAAGTAGCATAACTAGGACTCATTACTTTCCAAAAGACCATTACAAGCCGGATAGTCTTATTCCGTAGTTACTTGTCCTTCACATCCAAAAGCCACTCCGGTTTTGCCTTGTAAGTCAAGTTCTCATGTAACTCAACTTCTTCAAGCTCGATTATGTGAGATGGATTCGAATGATACTTCTTCAATTGTGACACATGAAACACATCGTGAATGTTGTGCAGGTGTGGCAGTGGAGTAATATGGTAGGCAACAGGCCCAATTCTCTCCAAGATCTCATATAGGCCTACAAACCTTGGTGTGAACTTTTTGGCTTTGATGGATCTTCCAATACTTGTGAGTGGAGAAACTTTCAAAAACACATGATCACCCACATCAAATTCCAAAGGTCTCCGACGACAATATGCATAACTCTTCTAACGGCTTTGAGTTGTCAATAACTTTTGTTTAATTAGATCAATCTTCCTGGTAGTGATGTCTACTAAGTCAGGACCAATGATAGTTCTCTCACTCAATTCCATCCAATAGAGTGAAGATCGGCACTTTCTCCCATATAAGGCTTTATAAGGCGCCATCTGGATGCTAATATGATAGCCATTATTGTAGGAAAATTTTGCTAATAATAAGTGATTGTCCCAACTACCCTTGAACTCAATAACACAAGCTCTCAGCATGTCCTCAAGAGTTTGAATCGTCCTCTCAATTTGTCCATCTGTTTAAGGATGGGAGGCAGTATTATACTTCAACTTAGTACCTATGGCCTTTTACAATGACCTCCAAAAATTTGATGTAAACCTTGAATCTTGATCAAATATGATTGACTTCAATACTCCATGAAGTCGAACTAACAAATGCGCTGACTTAGTCAATCTGCCAATGATCACCCAAATTGCATCATAACCAACTGGGGTCCTTGGCAAACTAGTGATGAAATCCATGAAAATGCTATCCCCCTTCTATTGAGGAATATCTAAATTTTGAAGCAGTCCTAGAGGCCTTTGGTGCTCTATCTTGACTTTTTGATGAGTCAAATACTTCATCACAAATTCTGTCACATCTCTCTTTATCTTTGGTCACCAATAGTTTCTCTTTAGGTCATTATACATCTTTGTTATCCTTGGGTGCATCGAATAATTACTTTGATGAGCCTCTTCCAAAATTTTCTTCTTAATCTCATCATCACTAGGGACACAAATTCTCTTTTTGTACCTCAAAGTCCCTTCTTCTCTAATGTCATAGTCTAGACCATCTCCTTTTTCCAATACCTTTTGAATACTTAATAATCGGTCATCTTCCATTTGTTTTGCCTTCAAATCTCTAAGGAATTCATAATCACCCAAAATTGACTGTAGAGTAACTGATGTCTCAGGCACCACCCGGAGATCTCTTAAACTCTCTAGACAGTTGTGCTCCTTCAAGCTTATATGGAACACATGCACTGTCTTCCTGAAACATCCTTTCTTTTACTCCTCATAATACGCATTCAAAAGTGAAATGGATATGCAAAATCATTACATAAGCCTAAAAATTTTAGAACTTTTCATTAAGGTCCTTGGGTACTGTTCACGCAGAAATTCCAGATTTTAAGTCCAATTTCAAAAATTCATTACTAATTCTATAAAAAAATCATATGGGGTTGGTTTAAATTTCTAATCAAAGCTCTTTCAATGCTTTACTAGAAAAAAAATGAAACTAGACTTATCTTTGATTAATTCATACAGTTTATTCATTGAACTTTACTGTTCATTTGGTTAATTTTAGAACTTTTAGATTCTCTGCCTCAACTTTTAAAATTCGTATCTCCTAATGTACACATCCAGTTAAGGAAAACTATCCATGCTTTTAAAGCTTGGAATGTGTACTATATGATCACCAAATTTCATGATCAGATTCAACCATTTGCTAGGTCAATCTGGAGCTAGAAACTCACTGCTCCAAG
This sequence comes from Neltuma alba, assembly GCF_004799145.2. Lineage (NCBI taxonomy): Eukaryota > Viridiplantae > Streptophyta > Magnoliopsida > Fabales > Fabaceae > Neltuma > Neltuma alba. The sequence continues at coordinate 24,760 of NW_021634294.1, read as the reverse complement.
ATCTACGTTTTATCTTTCAGTAGCTTCTTACTTTTAATTCTTTTTCAATTCAAGCATGCATAAACTAGCCTTATGGTTTCTCATTTATTCTTATACTTTACATTACATGCCATTAGCATCATATATCATCACCTTATACCACATTCCATGTTAAGCATGTCTACAAAATAATTACATTACTAGCAAATTCAACATCGCATTGTAACACATAGAAATTCTCCACCTTCTTTGCTTCCATCTTCTTATCCTTCTTCATGCATGCTTTGTCCTCATCATTTGACCTACTATGATTGGTTAATAGAGGGGTGAGATTTGGGAGAATCTCAGTAGCAAACAATACCATCAACATATGCCAGATGAATGCAAGTGTATGATATGCTTCCTTGATTATCTTTATGCCAATTTAGTGATCTACCCTTATGCTCAATGTCTCCTACTGCATGCATGGCCAAGAAATCATCAAGAGATAAAACATACATTATTCATATATAGCTCATATCATCACAATTAGCATCATGTAAATCAATACAACAAGCATAAACATCAAGCACATAAGATTGGTAAGTTCACTATCTTATACCATAAGCTTTCCTCCTGCTTTTCCTTTGACTCCCTTGACTTTGCAACCACGTGGGTTTTTGGTCAACATCCTTTCCCATACTTAAACATTTCAGTCAGTAGCACCACTTTGGATGGCCTTAGATTCATGAAGATCAAATCTTGAATTTTTGCTTTGCGGGTACTGTTCATTCGGTATTTTTAGAATCTTTGCTCAACTCTGAAAATTTGTAATTAACTCTAGAAAAATCAAAACTAAGTGGTTCCAAGTCCTACTGAAAGTCCTTAAGTGGTCTTTAAAAGAAAAAATAGTTTCAGGAACCAATTTGGTGTGAAACAATGCCAGAATTGTATGAAAGTTTTTACTGTTCTAATGGTCAAAAACTATTTTCAGATTTTAAACCCTAACTTTGAAAAATCAACACATTCGTACATATATCCAAATGAAAAGTTCTACCTATAGATTTAAAGCTTAAGATGTGAACTTTAATCATGCCAAATTCCAGAGTCAGGTATGAACAAGAACTTAATCAAAATAGGCATCAAGATAGGTGCTAGAGTCATCACATACCTTGATCTTGAAGCTTGAATCTTGTTCTTTCTTCTTGGCTTTCCCCCCCACGTTTTACTTTTCATTTTTCTCTCTAATTTTCTGTAGAGTTTTCCCTCTATAAGTGCTTTCCAAAATGCTCTTCCAAGGAGGGTATTTATAGCGAAAATTATGATAAGAGTTGCCAACTTTGCCCTTGATAAAATGTGACAGTTCCTAAGGCCACTTGTCCGAGCTTCAAGTCTTCCTCCACAAGAACTTACCAACTGTTCTCATGACATCACACTGTTGACATCATCAAACTTCTTTCTTGCCTTACCATGCCATATGGTGAAATCTCATGGAAAGGAAAGGAGAAGATTAGATCTTGACCCTTGGATCAAACTTGAACTCCAAGTTTTTTGCTAATTTACTTGGCTCACATTTATCCGGCTTTCTTAATGGCCTGCTGGAGCTCAAAAATTTCCTCTGTGTACTCCATAAACTTTCTTTAATTATAAAAAAATTCTACAAATTGTTTTAGGCCATAACTCTTCCTTTAACTATTTCTTTTTGAATTCCTCGTAAAATGCCTCCTAGGGGCATAACTAGACTTTATATTTTATTAAAACCACTCTGTTGGTCTTCTTGGGATAGGACTAATTTTATAAACTTCTTTAGTCTCTTAACTATTTATTCCTTATTTTTGCATATATTTTTCAGCCTCCTCATGGCTTAAATAATTGCATTTAGATAATTACCTCAAACTGAGCTACTATATTAAAAATTCTATCAGAGCTACTGTAGGGTATTTTCATTATTTATCTTCATCAAAAGGCCTTTATACATCATTTCCTATTTTTTGAGATTTTTTTGTATACTTTATGTAATTACCTTTGTTGGCCCGTAACTTTCTGAAATTACAGTTTGTCTCTACTTATGCTCAACCTCATGGATCATCACTTTGAAGCCTATACCTAACCTATTTTCTCTTTCTGGGCCCTTGAAACTCTCCTGGAGCCCCTGACTTTTTTTTTTAAATACTTTTGCCCTTAGAAACTTTCTCACTTTGCAGTTTAGTTTCTATTCCTGTTCTGGCTTACTTTCGCATTTTTGGGACTTTTGCTCAAAAGAGGTTGGTAGCCTACTTTTTTTAGGCTACTTTTTTGGGTTATAGGCCTAAAAATTGGAATGTGACACTTCCTACTCAATGCATCAGTTACCACATTAATTTTACCCGAGTGATACTTAAGTTCAAAGTTATAATATTTAAAGAACTCCATCCATCTGCGTTGTCTGTTATTTAATTCCTTTTGGTCTACTAAGTACTTTAAACTATTATAGTCACTGAAAACCTCAAATTGAGACCCATATAAGTCATGCCTCCATATCTTTAATGCAAACGCAACTACAGCCAATATTTAGTGGATTGGATGATCAATCATTTTATTAATAAATTAATAATTGATCAAGTGATCGAATAAAGACTTAAACAATTTTAATCAGTGAAAAGGGGCTGATCGATCATTTGATCGATAAATCATTGATCGATCAATTTATCAATAAAGTAATTTTCAAAAACACTTAAACAGAGAAAAAATATTGATAAGCAAGTGAGATATTATGCAATGACAGAATAGGTTATCGATAAAGCGGTGATCAATAAAGCAATCGATAAATGGTGATTAAACAAAATACAATGAGAGTGGGAAGTTTTACCATTTATCTATCTTCTCATCGATAACTCATTTATCGATCAACTGATCGATAAGCACTTACCAAAACTCGTATCCCATTATCTATCAATTGTTCGATCATTAGATTATCGATTAGTTGATCAATAATTTTCTGCAAACTTCTATACAAATAGTATTAACGATGATTGATCAACACATACAAATTGATTTATCTATCAAGTTATCGATTAATATTTCTGCTAAGTTATTGATTTACACAGGAACTTTATCTATTAAGTGATCGATAAATCCTTGATTGATCATGGGATCAATCAACTTACTAAAACACATATTCCTTAAATTATTATCATCAAAACCTTAAATCTAACAATTTAAAGCCCTGAAAGTGAAAATAGCATAAAAATAGTTTATTACAGAATTTGTTGAAAACAAAAGTTTTTCAGAAAAAATAATGAAAAAATAGCTAGAAATAATTATTCTAAATATGTGAAGGCCTTAATAAATTTAGAAAAAATATGAAAAAATTATTTAAGGATTTATTTGAGTTTATAAAATTATTTTTAGACCCTGTAAGTGCAAGAATTAATTTTAGAATATTTATTACCGAAATCTTATTGGTAAAGCCTTATTTCAGAGAAAATTCAAAATAAATAGTTAGATATTGAGATAAATTTTGAAAAATTTTAGGGGATTTTGTTATATTAAAAGGAAGTTTGTGATGGAGAGAGATGAATTTTTGGGGGTTTAGAATTATTTTTAAAAAATGTAACCGGAATAGTGAGTTTTGGTTACAAATTGATATTTGCAGTTGGGTCATACTTCTTCTTCCTTGCTAATTAGATTTGGGCTTTATATTGGGCCAAAAAAGCCCAAAATTTTTGTGCAGCTATGGCCCAATAATTAAAGAGAGTTTAAGCCCAATTCAAGCCCAAAATCAAAAAGTTAAGAAGAAGGACATTTGGCTTGATCTAAAAACTTGAGGCATATGATAAGGGACACATGGCCCCTTAGGTGGCAAAAAATGGTGCCACAATAGAGGGGAGAGGGTCAGATTTGGAGCTCTACAAATACCCCCTCAATTGCTCTTAATTCGGCCAAAATAGAAAAATTTAAAAAAATTCTGCCAAATTGAAAACTCACCACTAAACAGCACCCAAAACCCTCCAAATTCAAGGAAAACTATCAAGTTTCAAGCTAGGATCTATTAAGGTATATCTAAACTTGATTATGGCTAGATTTAAGGGTTATGTTGGTTGAAATTTCATGACAAATGCCAAGGTGTGATGCTGTCTATTTTTGGTTTGTTCAAGCATGGTTTAGGAAAGGATAAAAATCATGAATATGAGCTTAGAATTGCATGTTTAATTGATGTTTAAATTGAATTTTGGAAGAGAATCAAAATTAGGGTTTAATACACCCTATTCTGCCACTTTGATATTTTGAGGTTAGAGATTGTTTTAATATGATTTGATGATTCCAATGAGTTTAAAGGTATTTTTGTGTAGGGAAACACTAAGGAAAAGTATTTAAAATCATTAGAATCAAAAATGAAACTTTTGGAGTCCAATGTCACCCTATTCGACCAAATCAAGTTGAAGGGGAAGGAATGTGATTTTGATAAATCTGATTTGATATTTGGATTCTATATGAAAAATTGTATAGGAATAGCTCAAGAGATTGATAGAAACAAAGAGGAAATAATTATGTCAAAAATCAAGAAAAAAGGGGTTTGATTGAGTTTAATGTCAAGCATTAATGCTTATGCTTGGATTATTGGTAATTTGGAATGTATTTATGCTTGGATTGATAGGCATTTTGCAAGAAATAAAAAAGGAGCACAATCATACCAAAGAGGCCGAATTGAATAAGTAATCAAGAGGTAGCGTTGACCTCATAATTTGAATGCTTTCTTGCTTGTTTAAATGTGTATGTGTTATTTGATTTATATTGCCATGATGTGATTGAGCAAAATATAAAATTATGTATTGAATTTTAGGTTGAATATGCCTTTGCAATATGTTATGATGAATGGCATAATAACTTGATTGATTGCTCTATTTTTATGGCAAATGATATACACATGAAATGTAGCATAATGATGTTGATTTTATGCTCACACGTCACACTTTTACATAGTATAAATTGCAAGATAATTATGATTCATTGCTACTAAGATTTCTATGAAATCTCATTCTTTTATGTTCAAATAGTCACCAACAAGGAGTTGGACCAAGCAAGGACAAAGGAAAGGAGATCATTTTGGGAGACAATTGATTGATATGCCTCTTTGAAATAATGTTTGTAATTATTATGGATTATTGTGAATTATGTTGAATATTTGTATTAATGACTAAAAGTAATATGTATGTGAATAGTTGATCAATAAATCATGTTTTAGCATGCTATATGTGATTGAAATGGTTATATGGATTGAAAAGGGAAGAAAAACCAAGAATGGCAATTAAAGGGTTTAAAAGTTGACTTTTTAAGGATAAAGTTTGACTAACGAGATTCTGTGCAATTGATTGAGAATTTGGCTAAAATTTAGTAGGCTTATTGATCATATTTTTATCTTTAAAACAAGTGATATTTCATTAAATTTGGAGTTTCGTATAAAACATTATGCCTCTCCAAAATTGGGCATAAATTCTAAAAAATTGAAAAATAACCATATGAACAATACCACTTTGTGTGAATTTTGGGATTAATTGCTGAGTTATAGATACCGATGAGTATTTTTCTCTTAAAGAATGCATTAATAGCTTTAAGTAAAACTTAGAACCACTTTATTTTGATTTTTCTAGAATTAGTTATGATTTTTAAAAGTTTGGCCTTTGTTAGGGTTATAATGAATAATAACCCAAATGAAGTGAAACTTTAAGTTTGAAATTTTCTAACTTAAGGTCTTAAGAAATGATTCCAAATGGTTCTAATTGAGGTAAAATAAGGTTCGAAAGCAAGGTTTACCTTTTTAGTATCAAGCCAAGGTTCTGGACTGCTATTTATTGCACTGTGCTACTGTTTGTTGTATGTCCAAAACTTAAATTGTGATTTGGACTTGAATTGTGTTATATATATATATATATCTGTGGATTGTGTATTATGAAATGATTTAAGTATAGGATTAGAAATGGTATGTTGTGAGGACAATAAATCAGGGGGTATAATTAATCAAAGGATACCAAGAGAAGATTTCCCTAATTGGTGGTTCCTACGATGGTTGGAACTAGAGGGGGATCCTGCAACTCCTCCCAGATACTATGATAGGCTTGAGGATAGGGCAAAGTCTAGTGTACCCTCTAATAGAGTTAGAGAAGGAGAACTACAGGATGATACATAGAGTGCAATTGGACCTAAATAGAGACCCAACCCTGATGAGGTTGGTCCAAGTGAGGTTAGGGCCGGACCCAAGGATGAAGCAGGCCCCAGTAACATTAAAGCAAAAGATTTACCGATCAAGAAAAGACCACTACTGGTGAAGAAAGAGCTTAAGAGTTATGATGACATATTCAGGGAACTCATAGAGCTGGGGAGACACATTGACAGGTCACAAAACCAGTATGCCTCTATATATCTAAACTACTTCTATTACATAAGACATGCTACATAATAAGGTAGTTGAGGAGGATCCCTTGAACAGTGATGAGACCTTATGGGGACAAGCACTTATAGACTCACTACCCTGGACCTGTTTGTGGCAGATTGAGGTCTAGAAGATTTGTGATAGCCCAGATCTATGTACCTTTGATTAGCTATTGGATGACTTGGAGATTTTTGTTGTCTCTACATTTCCTTTTTCTTTTGTGCCTTGATTGGATAACTGTATATATATATATATATATATATATGGTTGTGACTGGTTGAATGTTATGCAAACTGTGCTACACTATTGTACATAGTTATGTAATGTATAAACTATTTTTTGCATATCAATAATATCCTTGTTCCTTTTGTAGTTAAAGAAGATAAAGTAAAATAGCAAGAACCAGATATAGAGCCCCTGCAGGGGAAGCATCTACTAGACCCCCTGCTGACCGTATTCAAATTATAATGAATAGACTAGAGGAACAATAGCAGACTATGTAAGAGATACAAGTTGCACAAGTTAGCTAGGAACAGGATTAGGATGTTGCTATAGCAATAGTAGTAGTAGCAGTAATAGTACAGTCGTACCAGTTCAACCCCAACTAGTCTAACAACCCTAGCAACCTCAGGCGGGGATTGTTGAGCAGGCACAAGCTACTGTAGAACCTGATAGTCTACAGTAATGGATAGTACATTTTGGCAAGCACCATCCCCCTTCTTTTGAGGGAACATTTGATGTTCAAATAGCTGAGGACCGGATAACTTGGCTTAAGAAGATTTTTAAAATCCTCGAGTGCTCATTAGAGAGGAAGGCCCAGATAGTTATATATAAGCTTGAGGGGGACGCAAATCGATAGTGGAGGAACATGAAGCTAGTCCTCTAGGCCAATGAGACACCTGTCAATTCAAAAGTTTTTAAAGAGTAGTTCTTCCGAAAGTACTTTCCTCGATTAGTGAGGGACAAGAAAGAAGAAGAATTTCTCATGATAAAGCAAGTGGCCAACGAACCTTTTGACGAGTACCTGGCCAGACATATCAAGCTATCCCGTTACTCTACATATCTTCAGCACATGAAGGATGAACAATGGTTTACTAAAAAGATGATCAGGGGGCTGAGACCTAATCTGAGAGAAAAGGTAGCCCCATTGCAGCCTGAAGTGTTTAACAAGGTAGTGGAAGTCTGTCGTATCACGGAGAATAGCTAAAATCATCATGATTTGGCTAGGGTAACCCTGAGAACCGAGAAACCTATAAAAAGGTCGAGTTAGGAAGGAATTTCCTATGGTGGCAATAGGAAGAGAAAGAGGCCTAATTTTTTGAGGAGGCCTAGACGAGGAGGAGGACCAAGGCGAGGAGGGTTTGACAACACTCGCTAAGAAAAAGAATGTGAAATCTGTGGTAAGAATCACCAAGACCGACTATGCTTGATAGGTTAGAATGTATACTTCAAATGTAGGAAGCTGGGACATTTTATTAGGGAGTGCCCACAAAACGTAGACAGTTCAAGGTCCTAGGTTCGGGGCAGAGTGTTCCCCCTTAATAAGGAAGAGGCAAGTAAGTCACCCGAAATGATCCAAGGTATGATCAGTGTAAATAATTACCTTGTGTATGCATTGTTTGATTTGGGTGCTAGCTACTCCTTTATATCATATGATTGCACTAGGCGCATTAGCCTCACTATTGACACGTTGCTGTATGATCTTTGTGTTTCCACTCCCACCACTACTAAAGTTTTAACTTCCAGTGTTTGTTTAAACTGTATTGTCCGGCATGCCCATTGTTGCACTCATTGGACCTTATATGCATGCCTTTTGTGATATTGATGTTATCCTTGGCTTGAACCGGTTATCCTTGCATAACATACTCATCAACTATAAAAACAAAACATTAATCCTTCCTACCCACGAACCAACTCCTCGCATCGAAGTAAAGTTGAATTTGATTATGAAGGCACAGGCAGGTAGATACTTGAGACAAGGTTGCCAGGGGTACATAGCATTCTTCTTTGTGAAAGTAGAGTGGAAGAAGGGATTGTAGAAGTACCAATTGTACATGATTTTTTAGAAGTCTTTCCCGTAGAGATCAGTGGACCACCACCAGAAAGAGAAGTGGAGTTTGCCATTGATCTAATGCCAAGAACAAGACTAATTTCAAAAGCCCCATATTGAATGGCTCCAAATATGATGCGAAGTGAAAGAAACAGTTGGTAGAGTTATTGGAGAAAGGTTTCATTTAACCCAGTATATCTCCATGGGGTGCACCGGCATTGTTTGTGAAGAAAAAGGATGTTAGTTTGGGATTATACATCCATTACCAAGAACTAAACAAAGTGATGATCAAGAATAAATACCCATTACCTCAAATTGATGATTTGCTAGATCAATTGGCTAGTGCCAATATGCTTTCCAAGATTGACCTAAGATCAGGCCATCATTAGCTGGGAATATAAGCAAAAGATATGCCAAAAACTGCTTTCTGAACCCGCTATGGGCATTACAAGTTTTTAGTGATGCCTTTTGGATTGATGAATGCGCCTGCGATTTTTATAGATTACATGAATAGAATCTTCCGACTGTACCTAGATCAGTTTGTCATAGTCTTTATTGATAACATCTTGGTGTATTCAAAGTCACCAGAAAAATTATGAGCAACATTTACAGATTGTCCTGAATACCTTAAGAGAGAAGCAACTATATGCCAAACTCAGTAAGTGTGAATTTTGGGAGAACGAAGTAAGATTCTTGGGTTATGTGATTACCCAAGAAGGAGTAACGGTAGACCCAAGTAAAATTAAAGTGGTACTGAATTGGGAACTGTAAAACCCTTTACCTCAAAACATTATAATCTCGTCATAAAACCACTACTATGGTAGAAAAGGAAAGCTGTTAAAATGAACTACCATAGTAGAAAGAAATTTACATAATTTCAGAAATTGACTTTCAAACTCGGGTCAAACCCAAATTCAGTTGCATGCAACTAACATCAATCATTCACAACCACTGGGCCTCCGAGCCTCCAACCCGGGTAACACAAGATATCAAAATCAACCCATCCAATTAGTTTTCCACCATGTATATCAAAGTTTCACAAAGCACTAGAAATGGCCTCTGGCCAACTAAAACGAGGAGATAACATATTCTCCAATTTACAATAAGGCCGGGCAATCAAAATATTTCAAAAAGCAGTCCTAAATGTGGCAATATATACTAGCCATACATATACAAGTGCTAGAGGCCTAAAGCTAACCAAGCTCAAGCCTCTGCGTCTCTTCCTAATGGCCCACGCCCGGAACCTTCACCTGAAAACATTGTAAACCACGGGGTGAGACGAACGTCCCAGTAACCAATCTTTCCAATTCAAGGTACTACTAAATAGGTGCTTGTGAGGTGTCAAGTGGGGCAGTTCACAAGTAATATATAATGATAGCCACTACAAGTCATGCAAGTGCAATGATGCAATTCCCATCAACCATATCCCTCACTTTGAGGGATTTTCAAGAGCCGAAGCCGGCCTATCCCTCACTATGGGGGACGTAAGGAGCCATAAAAGGCCTATCCCTCACTCTGGGGGACGTAAGGAGACAAAAGGCCTATCCCTCACTATGGGGGACGTACTGAGCCAACCATCATGCATTAATGGAGGCCTTACCATGTGGTAGTAACTATCAAAAACTCTCACCAATTCCCAATTCATGCATCATGCTCAAACCATAATCAAATAGTAATTGAACATTTCATAAGTAACTTCATTTAGTGGCATATCCTTCACAATTTCAAGATTCATTCATCATCAATCGAAACCCCACAAGACGGTTTTCCTTTTTATACACAACATACACTTTTAACATAATTACTACTTGGAGCACAAAACATAAATCTACTCACAATACCACAGAAGCAAGTACTAAGGATTGGAAAGTGGTTACCTCTCACCTGAGCAAGGAATAACAAACCGACAATACGGCCCCATGCACCAACAAGGCTCACAACCGGTCTACACAAGCACACAAACACACAACCACCATGTATTAGCTTTCAAACTAATAATGTGGTCAAAACAACACTTGGGGACACAAAATTCCTAGCTCCAACCAAAACTCTACCCAACTCAAAGGGTATAACCATCCAAACAACACTCCAAAGTCATAAAAGTCTATTAAAACATCAAGTCCCCTTTTCAAGCATCAATTAGAGTTCAAACCTCAAGGACCCACTATAGGAATTCAACCTCCAACATCCCATTTGAACAATTGAAGTCTTAACAACAATCTAAACCGATTAAACATCCAATTTAACCCTCCTTAACATAACCCAAATCACAAAACTCAAAATCAATCTCCACATTGTCATCCTCAATCCCAAATCTCCCATTTCCATAAACCCTAGCTTCAAAAACTCAAGATTCTTTAAATCCAAGGAAACTACACTGATTAAAAACTTAGACTAACCCAAAGCAATCAATTAAACTCAAAACAATCGGTCAAAAACCTCAATTCCAACACAACTTAGAAAATCCTAGGGTTTTACCATAAATCCTTATAAATTCCAATAAAGAAGATAGATTAGAGGTTAAAATCACTTACTTGAGGTAATGGATCCTTAGAAATGCCCCCTTCAAGCCAGAAATTCGAAACCCTAGTAGAGCCTCTCTCTCTACCTTCAGATTTTTTAATTTTCGCACACTGAACCCCTCCCATGACTATATAGATTCGGGACCTTTCGCCGCGGCGAACTCCAATCTTCGCCGCGGTGAAAGCTTCCCGAGAGGAAACTCTCGCTCGTCCAGAAAATCTTCGCCGCGGCATACTCTCACCTTCGCTGCGGCGAAACATTTCTGAAAGGATACTCTCCCCTGGAACTCCCGGTGCGCCGCGGCGAACATACCCTGAGAGGGGTACGTTCACCTATTCCTCCAACATACCTCAAATCCAACCCAAACACCAAGATCAAGATTAAATCGCTAATCTACCCTCAAAATCAACCAAAAGAGGCTATTAAAACCCGATAAAACTCAGGATGTTACAGGAACAACCAAAGACGGTGACAGAAGTTCAAAGCTTTCTGGGAGTAGCAGGGTACTACAGAAGATTTATTCAAGACTTTTCCAGAATTGCCCTTCTATTGACCAAGCTCACCAGGAAGAATCAACCGTTCGTGTGGGACAAAAAGTGTGAGGTTAGCTTTTAGAATTAAAGTAAAAGCTAATCTCTACTCGCATGCTGATTATCCCCAATCTTACGCTATTGTTGTAGTGTATACAGACGCCAGTAAGCAAGGAATGGATGTGTACTGATGCAGCAAGGTAGAGTAGTCACTTACACCTCACGACAACTTAAGATGCATGAAGAAAATTTCCCCATACACGACCTGGGGCTAGCAGTGATTATTTATGCCTTGAAGATTTGGAGGCATTATCTATATGAAGCAATTATTGAGTTGTATTATGACCATAAAAGTCTCAAATGCATGCAGAACTAGAAATAATTAAACAAGAGATAGAGAAGATGGATAGAGTTACTCAAGGATTATGACTACTAAATAAAGTACCATCCAAGAAAGGCTAATGTAGTGGCTGATGCATTAAGCCAGGAGCTAGCATCACTAATAATCAAAGAACAGAAACTCACTGAAGGCATCAGGGATTGGAATCCTATGTGTTAGATGCAATTGATGACAGGAAAAGTTGAAATGGTAAAAGCAAAGGCACAATTGATTAAGTAGATAGAAGAACCTCAGAAGAGAGATCATTTAGCATATACTTTAAAGGCTAATGTACTGTGGAATGAGACTCAATATTTTGAGATCTCTCCAGAAGGAATACTAAAATACAAAGAGAGAGTATCCATTCCTTCTATGATTGGTATTAAAGAGCAAATTATGGAGGAGGCACACAAAAGCAAGTACACAATGCATCCAAGCATGATGAAAATGTACCGAGATATTAGAGAATTGTTTTGGTTGCATGGTATAAAAAGAGACATCACAGAGTATGTATCTAAGTGCTTCACTTGTCAGAAAATTAAGACAAAACATCAGAGACCGTTAGGATCTCTGCAACCTTTGGGTATTCCCAAATAGAAGTGGGATAGTATCTCCATAGATTTTATTATGGGATTACTTCGCACGTCATCAGGATACAATGCAATTTGGTTAATAGTTGACTAACTGATGAAGTTAGCTCACTTTCTAACTATGAAAAAGGAATATCAACAAGAGAAACTTATGAGGTTATATATTAAGGAGATTGTGAGATTACATAGGGTACCAGAAACAATTTTATCACACAAAGATCCCCGATTTCTTTCCAGATTTTGGAAAGCATTACAATAGGCTATGGGTACAAGGTTAAGCTTCAATACGGCCTATCATCCACAAATGAATAGGCAAACAGAGCGAAAAATACAAATGCTAGAATATATACTGAGAGCGTGTGTATTGGATTTTAAAGGAAACTGGGATGAGTATCTGTCGTTAGTTGAATTTGCATACAATAACAACTACCATTCCAGTATACAGATGTCTCCATATGAAGCATTGTATGGCCGTAAGTGCAGATTCCCACTATGCTGGACAGAGCTAGGGGAAAGAAAAATTTATGGACCAAACATGGTAGAATGAACAACACAACAAATCAAGATGATTAGACAGAGGTTACTTATAGCTCAAAGTAGACACAAGAGTTGTGTCGATGTTCGGCGAAATCCACTAGAATTCGAGGTTGGAGATCATGTATTCCTAAAGGTATCTCCAATGATAGGACTAGGAAGGTTGTGAAAAGCAAGAAAGCTGACACCTAATTTATCGGACCCTTCTAAATTCTCTCAAAAATAAGACCCATGGCTTACAAGTTGGCCCTATCCCCTAATCTCAGTCAGATACATGACATCTTCCATATTTCTCAACTAAAGAAATGCCAGTCAGATCCATCTCATATTTTAGAATATGAGGATATCGCACTACAAGTAAGGAAAGAAAACCAGGCTAAACTAGCCAGTTCAACCGGAAAATCAGTGAACCAATTGCCAGTCTGGTCGGGTTTACCTAAAGAACTGATGTAAATATGAATCGGTGGAGAACTGGTCCAACCGGTAAAAACTGGTGTTGAATCGGGTAATAACTGGTTTGGTGGTTTACCTAGTTTTTTTCTACCCAGCTAGGACAAAACGACATCATCTAGTTTTTTTTAAAAGAAAAACTCTTTCTCCCTCACATTTAGCTCGCCGTCTCGAGCTCGCCTCCTACATCCTCTCCCATTTCTGCAAATCAAAATCCCTTCCCTATCAAATCGCCAAGATTCCTTCCTTTTTCTCCCAGACTCCAGTTGTTACCCCCACTAAAATCCATAGCATCACTGACGTTGGGCCTCATAGTTCAGCCGTTCATTGATGGTAGCACTCCCTCATCTATTCACTGCTCACATTGCAAGTGGCACCCAATCGATAGAAATCCTAGTGGTACCCTGCTTCACCTTTTCAGTGTTTAGTGACGTCGTGCTTAGCCTTCGCTGCTCACATCGCAAGTCGCGAATCTCCATCCTCTCCTCGCCGTCCTGCTTCGCCTTCACCATTCAAGGACGTCCTGCTCCACCTTTGGTTTAGGCATTGAGTTGTGGCCTTATAGGTAAGCTCAAAACCTTTCCTTTTTAGCTGGGTTGGTTTTCTAAGATTGAATAGCTACTTTGTTTTGTGTTCCTTGTTTCTCTTAATTCCTTCAGTTCTGGCTGTTGTGAGATTTAAAAAGGGAGGAGAGTGTTGTTGCTAAAATAATATGGTTGTTGATTGACTTGATTCCTTTAGATTGATTTTGTAAAGAGGAGAAGGTATTGTTATGTATCATAACATTAGTACCTGTGAGCTTACATTATGCAGATTTTACTAGTTTTAATTATGCTGTTGATTTGATTGCTTTAGATTAATTTTGTAAAAAGGAGAAGGCCACAGTATTTGTTCCACTTTAATATTGTGAATTAAATTTTATTATTTTAATATGGCTGGTCTGACCCCAGTTCGACCATGGTCTAACCAGTGACCCTTGACCCACTACCTCGACCGGTTTAGTTCCTAGTCCATTTTTTTGTTCCTTAGCTGCAAGACAACTTAACATTCAGAGTAAAGCCATTAAAGATCATAGATTGACAAATTAAGCAATTTCGAAATAAGACCATCCTGATGGTTAAGTTGATTTGGAAAGACTTAACACAAGAAGAAGCAACATGGGAGAAGGAAGACAATATGAAGAACAATTATCCAAAGCTTTTTAAATGAGGTACGTTTTAAATTTTAAGAATGAAATTTATTTAAGGAAGGAGGAAATGTCACATCCTGTAAAATTTAACCCTGATAATGAGTATAAAAAATTAAGTTAAGGGCCAATAGGAAAAGTAGACAAACCGATGAAGCCAGGTATAACATAAAATCCAGAAAGGATCCGAATTGATATTTTTGAAATTATTGGTCCACGAAGGGCAAAATGAGAAAATTTACAAAAAATTCCTAAAAATGGAAAAAAAAGGTACATTTGAGGTTTTGGAACCCTATTTGAGACTCTAGAAGTGAAAATAGCATGAAAATAGCTTATTGCTAAATTCCTAAAAACAGAGGTTTTTCGAGAAAAACAGTGAAAAATTAACTAGAAATAATTATTTTAGATATGTAGAGGCCTCAATAAATTCAAAAAAAATATGAAAAAATTATTTAAGGATTTATTTTATTTTATAAAATTATTTTTAGGTCCTTGAAGTGCAGGAATTAATTTTAGAATATTTATTACCGAAATCTTATTGGTAAAGCCCAATTTCAAAGAAAATTCAAAATAAATAGTTAGAGATTGAGATAAATTTTGAAAATTTTTAGGGGGTTTTGTTATATTAAAAGGAAGTTTGTGATGGAGAGAGATGAATTTTTGGGGGTTTAGAATTATTTTTAAAAATAGTAACCGGAATAGTGAGTTTTGGTTAGAAATTGATATTTGTGGTTGGGCCACACTTCTTCTTCCTTGCTAATTAGATTTGGGCTTCATATTGGGTCAAGAAAGCCCATAAATTTTGTGCAGCCATGGCTCAATAATTAAAGAGGGTTTAAGCCCAATGCAAGCCTAAAATCTAAAAGAAAAATCAAGAAGAAGGACACTTGGCTTGATCTGAAAATGTGAGGCATATTATGACGAACACATGGTCCCTTAGGTAGCAGAAAATGATGCCATGATGGACGGGAGAGGGTCAAATTTGGAGCTCTATAACATGCCCCTAATTGCTCTTAATTCGGCCAAAATAGAAAAATTAGGGGAAATTATGCCAAATTAAAAACTCACCACTAAGCAGCACGCAAAACCCTCCAAATTCAAGGAAAACTATCAAGCTTCAAGCTAGGATCCATTAAAGTATGCCTAAATTTGATTTTGGCTAGATTTAAGGATTATTTTGGTTGAAATTTCATGACAAATCCCAAGGTGTGATGCTATCCATTTTTGGTTTGATCAAGGATGGTTTAGGGAAGGATAGAAATCATGAATATGAGCTTGGAATTGCATGTTTAATTGATATTTGGATTGAATTTTGGAAGAGAATCAAAATTAGGGTTTAATACACCTTATTCCACCACTTTGATATTTTGAGGTTATAGATTGTTTCAACGTGATTTGATGATTCTATTGAGTTTAAAAGGTGCTTTTGTATAGGGAAACAACAAGGCAAAGTGTTTAAAATCATAGGAATCAAAAATAAAAATTTTGGAGTCCAATGTCACCCTATTCAGCCAAATCAAATTAAAGGGAAAGCAATGAGATTTTGACAAATCTGATTTGATACTTGGATTCTGAAGGGAATTGAAAGACGCGCAAAGGAAAATAAATTTAAAATTTTCAATCCCTTACCCGGATTTACCGATTGTGTTTAAGTCAAGTAGTAAGAAGTATTACCTTCGATGTTTGATTTCTTGGTGGCTCAGGGATTCCGCCATTCAGGATGCCTCTGCTCGCCTCTTTTATCGCTCAAAGTCGACAACTCAGATCGGCTTCCTCTACCGGTATCCACACGAACAGCGTTCCAATCACGAACCGCGTGCTAGCGCCTCTTGTCCTTCTAGGGTTTATTTTCGAAGAATCCGTCCTCCTTTCTCTATTTACTGGCCGTCTCTTATCTGCAAGCTTTTTCACTCTCATCCCAAAACCCTAGCTCCTAATATCAAATATATAGGATGCTATAGGTATTATGAAGGATATTTGATTTCGAAATTAATACTAAATTAATTCCGAAATTAATACAATATCAAATATTGCGTAATCCGATAAGAAAACAATTAAATAAATATGGTTTATATTAAATCCATCCCACAGATTTAATTCACCTATTTATTTAATTCAAAATAAAGATATGACGGAATTATATTTGATTTATTCTCATAAATCAAATTTGAGATATTATATTATATCTTATCAATTTAAAAGTGATATAGATCTAATTTATCCTTATAAATTAAATCTAATAATTAATATCTCTTATATTTATATAATATGTATATACACATACGAATTTATATATATATACGTCCACCCTATATTATTCATTGAATCTGGACATATCTTAGATTCAATGAATCTGGACATCATAGCTCGTGTTGGGCTATTTTGTGTGCAACCCTGTAGGCCCATATGAAGTTGACAGTGGCCCATTAACTATAATGACTCACAAGTTGTAAGCGGTCTCTAGCAAGACATCACGACTACCCAAATCATATGAGGATCGTTGAACGATGTAACCTTTCATACAACCATATCACGTCCCTTTTGTCACACGACATTTTGGTCATGGATGAGGCATGGAGAACGTCATCCTCCTATTCATGACCGTTACTTTCTCGATCCCTGAGTAGTCTAAGTATAGAAACAGAACTACCTTTCCATTATAGTATGGCCATATATTTTTCAGACTCAATCATCGAGGGGCCCAGCAATATCTCTCTACGAATGTGAGGGACAAATTCCATCTTGACCATTCACATTCCTCCTCATGAAAAACCACTAAACCTGAATATAGTCTTTATGATCACTCGATCAAAAGTGACTTTTGACTAGGTCAAAGCTGAGCGTTTCTCATGTAGGAATCCATGATGATCTCAGGTCAAAGGGCAAAGTGACATGGTTTGTATATGAGAGAAGCTTATGACTTAACCCATGCAGCTCTCTCATAGTGAGTCGGTCCAATACCTTGTACTCTTACATGTGCCTATGACTTTGATTTATATCTCTATATATCTTCAAAGTCATACTGGTCTTATTTCATCTCTACTCCCACATAGATGACCGACCAGGGACATTTAGGATAAATCATGAGTTATCCAAGGATAGTCATCACAGTAAACATGCAAATAATATGATAACATAGTTAAGAAATTCATAAATCAACAATGTTCATAACACAATGATTGGCCCCTAGGGCACAATTTCCAATAGATTCTACATGAAAAATTGCATAAGAATGGCTCAAGAGATTAATAGAAACAAAGAGAAAATAATTATGTCAAAAATCAAGAAAAAAGGGGTTTAATTGAGTTTAATGTCAAGCATTAATGTTTATGCTTAGATTATTGGTAATTTAGAATGTATTTATTAAATTGATAGGCATTTTGTAAGAAATCAAAGAGGAGTACAATCATACCAAAGAGGCTAAATTGAATAGGTAATCAAGAGGTAGCATTGAACTTATAATTTGAATGCTTTCTTGCTTGTTTAAATGTGTATGTGCTATTTGATTTATATTGCCATGATGTGATTGAGCAAAATATATGATTATGTGTGGAATTCTATGTTGAATATGCCTTGGCAATATGTTATGATGAATGGCATAATGGCTTGATTGATTGCTCTCTTTCTGTGGCAAATGATATACACATGAAATGTAGCAAAATGATGTTGATTTTATGCTCACACATCACATTTTTACATAGCATGAATTGCATGATAATTATGATTCATTACTACCAAGATTTCTGTGAAATCTCATTCCTTTATGTTCATATAGTCACCAACTAGGAGTTGGACCAAGCAAGGACAAAGGAAAGGAGATCATTTTGGGAGACAATCGATTGCTATGCCTCTTTAAAATAATATTTGTAATTATTATGGATTATTGTGAATTATGTTGAATATTTGTATTAATGACTAAAAGTGATCAAAAAACCATGTTTCAGCATGGTATATGTGATTGAAATCAAATAGTCACCTACTTATCGAGCATACAAGTAAGTGCTCATAAGGTGTCAAGTGAGACAATTACAAATTCATAGTATTCAAACAAATTTCATATTGTTAGAGCATATAGCAAAATACAATAAATAGTCCTCTCACGTCCTTTATATCCACCACCTTATATCCTCTGACTGAACTCATAGGCTAAATTTTTATCCATGTGACTGGTAAGTAAACAAGCTCATCGATCAAGTGATATGGACAGGCCAAAATCCACAGAGCACAAGATCTGACCATTGGTTCCCCCTCTAGTCCTTTAGTTGGGTGTCAATACCCTACAATGAGTAATTGGGCTAAAGGACCAACCAGTGTATACTTGATGACCCTACCACCTTATATCCTCAAACCTACATGATTCACTCCCTTATATCCTCTTTGGTATAATTCCTATCATCAACATCCGCCACCCCTCTCCTATCAATACTCAAAAGATTATATTCATAATAAATCATCAAATGCTAAAATCAATTCAAATTTTCAATTTCTAATAATCCATAAACACATAAGATCATCATACTCATATATATATTTTTCATAAAGAAAGTCCCACAAGATCGTTTCAATAACCACATAGTTTCATAGCTCATATCACAATTCAATAGTATTTTATAACTTTCATATAATTCAAAATCTATCTTAAACAATATCACATCCTCAAAAATTTAACCCTGATATTAGAAGTTAAAAATTAAGTTAAGGGCCAATATAAAAAGTAGAAGGAAGGACAAAACAACTTTTGATATAAAACCTGGATAGGGTCCAGACTGATATTTTCAAAATTATCAATCTAGAAAAGGTAAAATAAGAAAATTTAAGAAAAATTCTAGAAAATCCACAAAAAATGCATAATTAGAGAATTAGAGATTTTAGAGCCCTATTTGAGATTCTAAAGGTGAAATTAGCATGAAAATAGTTTATTACGGAATTTCCTGAAAACAGAGGTTTTTCGGGAAAAAATAGTGAAAATGGGGCAAAAATAATCATTTAAAATATGTAGAGGCCTCAATAATTCATAAAAAATATGAGAACATTATTTAAGGATTTATTTGAATATATAAAATTGATTCTAGGCCTTGGAGTTGTAAGAATTAATTTTAGAATATTTATTACTGAAATCTTATCAGTAAAGCCCTATTTCAGAGAAAATTCAAAATAAATAGTTAGAGGTTGAGATAAATTACAAAATTTCTCAAGGGGATTTCCTATATTAACAAGGAGTTTTTAATAGAGAGAAATAAATTTTTGGAGGCCTAGAACTATTTTTAAAAATAGTAGCCAAAATCATAAGTTTTGGTTAGAAATTGATATTTGTGATTGAGCCATACTTCTTCTCCCTTTTCAAATCAGATTTGGGCTTCATTTTCGGCCAAGAGGGCTCAAAAATTTCATGCAAAACATGGACCAAAAATTAAAGACGCTTAAACCCAATTTAAACCCAAAAATCAATGGAAAAATTAAGAAGAAAGATACTTGGCAAAATCTGAAAATTAGAGGCATTCAATGAAGGCTACATGGCCTCTTAGGTGGCAGATTTTGGCACCATAAGTGAAGGGAGAGGGGTCAGATCTTTACTCTATAAATACCTCTTAAAATACCTAAAATTCGGTTAAAATTGCATAGATTTGGGAAGGTTCTTCCAAACTAAAAAATTGAGCTTAAAAGAGAGCCTTAAACCATGTATTTGGAGGAGGAAACGTTAAGCTTTAGTCAAGGATTAATCAAGGTAAGTTTGAGCTTGATTTTGGTTAAGTTTAAAGCTTGTTATGGTTAGAAGTTCAAGTTGTAATCTAAGATGTTATGCTGTCACATTTCAATTGAATTGAATATGGATTAGGGAAGGATAGAAGTCTTGAATATAAGCTGGAATTATCATGTCTAAATGGTGTTTGGATTGATTTTTGGAAGAAAATCAAGTTAGGGTTTCAAAGCACACCACTTGGCCAAATCAAGTTCTTGGGGTAGGAGTTTGTTTTAATGTGTTTTGATAATTCCAATGAGTTTAAAAAATGTTTTTGTGTAGGAAAACACCAAGAAAAAGTATTTAGAAGCGTTGGAATCAAAATTGGAATTTTTGAATTCCATAAGGACCCTATTTTGCCAACTCTAATTGAAGGGGAAAGAATGTGATTTTGTTTAAATCTAAATTCATATTTGAATTCTACATGAAAATTTGTGTAGAAATGGCCCAAGGGATTTATGGAATCAAAGAAGGAATAATAATGTCAAAAATCAAGAAAAAAGGGGATTTAATTAGGTTTAAGGTTAAACACCTGTAGTCAAGCTTGAATGGTTGGTAATATAGCTTGTATTTATGCTTGAATTGGTAGGTGTTGTGGAGAAAAACAAAGGAGAACATCAAACCCTTAAAGTGACCGAATTGAATCAAAGACAAGAGGTAGCATTGAATCTATAATTTGATTTTTTTTCCTCGCTTGCTTAATGTATATATGTTGTTTGCTTTATTTTGTCATGCGGTGGTTGAACTGTGCTATAGTAATGGATGTTTTTATCATGTTTGATATGCTTTGACCAAATGCATAATGATGTGTTAATGTGGGTATGTGCTTGTTTTCTTCTATGGTGCAATGTATGACATAATTATACATGAGTTGAGAATGGCATTAAGCATTATAACGTGTTACATTATGTAAAGTATGATTAACATAACAATTATAGTTCATTGCTATTGAGATTTCTATGAAATCTCATTCCTCTCTATGTAAATTATGCACTAACTAGGAAGTGGATCAAGCAAGGACAAGGACAAGGAGTTAGTCTTGGGATAATGAAGTTGTATAACCTCATTTTGCTTTGTCATGTTATGAATTAAGGAACTTTGTTATGATTTTGTAAGGGATCTTGGATATTGTAAACCCAAGACTATGTAATTGTGATGTAGTGCTTTTGTTCATGTATACTAGCCTGATATGACAAGCTTTATGTGTCATGAAAAAGAGAAAAAGAAATTTAAGAATTCATAGTCAAGAGGGATAAAAATGCCTTAATCTGGACAAATTTTGTGATGCATAAAATAATAGGAAAATGGATGAGTCTAGACCTGAGATTTTGCAAACTTATAGATCTTATTTTAAGCTATAAATCAAGTGGTAGATCATTAAATTTGGAGTTTTATGTTAAGAATTATGCCCTTCCAAAGTTGGGCTAAAATATTAGAAAATTAAAAAATGACCAAATGAATAGTGCAACTTTGCGTGTTCCTTGACTCTGTTCCAGTCAAAGCATGATACCAAAGCATATTTTTTCTTTAAAGAACATATTACAAGCTTCAAATAAAACTTGGAACCACTTCAATTCGATTTTTCTACATTTAGTTATAAATTTTTAAAGTTTGCAAAATTTTTAACGTTTTGTGAATAGTAACCGGGGACCAAGTTTTTAAAATGTGGAATTTTCTTACCTGTAAGCCTTGAATGATGGTTCCAAATGGTCCTAATTGTGGTATCATGTATTAATAAAGATAGGTGTGACAAATAACATACAAGTATTCAAAATAAGTGAAAAGTGGTCACCTCTTGCACACTAGGAAAAGGATTACCACAAGGTTAACCCTGTGATCAAACCAACAATCCAATAATTAATCTATAAAATCAATATATTTACATATCAATATATAAGCTATTTAATTAATTACTTAAGCTATATATATATATATATGTTAAAGTTTCTAATTATATACTAAAATCCTATACCTCTCACACCCTATAATTAAATCTTTTAGCACAAAATTATAATATCCTAATAATCCATATTTTTCATTTAATCTTTCAAAATATTTACTTTAATAAATATTTTTCTCAAATTTTTAAAAATATGAAATTATTATATTAAAATTCAAAAAAAATTCATATCTCAAGTTTAAATCTGAAAAAAAAAAACATTAGAAATTCAATATACACCAAATACACTTAAGTAAATAATTTAATCAAAAGTTCCATAGTAGAATTATCATATTTTTTCACAAATAAATAAATTAGTTTAACTAAATAATTAATTTTAAAATATTAGTTCAATCAAGAAATAAAACTAAACCGATAGAAATGATCTATTAAAATAGTTCTACAATACTATGTTCATCTATCATCAAACTCAATACTGCTTCAAACTCTAGATCCAAAATTTTTTTCTAAATGGCATAAGTAGAAAATTTTTCCGTGAAGAGAGTTTGATAAAAAGAAGTCATTTGACTTACCAAAATGATTTGTGAAAATTGAAAACCTACTGAAAAAAGAAATGGAGTGGTGCTATGGAGTTGTGGAGAAGGGAGATAAAAAAGACAATGCATGCTCTCTTACCCTCAACGGTTAAAATATAATTTTTGGGAAAAATCCAGTTAAGGATCCTGTTAGAAAAATATAAGACAATGGATCGAAAACATCGGGTCAGTTCCAGGTCGGGTCAGTCAGATCTTCTTAGCTCACACTTAAGCTAGACTATAAAGCCTAAGCTTTTAAGTGCACAGCAGAGCACCCTTTTGCAAGCAAGAAAGAAAATAAGAGAGAGAGAGATATATAGTAGGAAAGCTCTACTACAGGAGTGATTTGAACTGATGGGGGGGAAGCCTCTATTTATAGCTTTTGTCAGGGATATTTTGGGTAGCATAAAAATATCCACTGAGCCCATCAGATAAAATCTGAGATAAGATATAATATATCCTTATCTCATAATATCATGATATTTGAATTTAAATCCAGAATCAATCACAATTAATTCTAAATATATATACTTAATATATATTTAATCTACACAATATAAATTAATTAATTTAATATAAATTAATTAGATTTATATCGTAACCGATTGGATATGATTCAGGGTGTTTGATCAAGTCAAACATATCACAATATCGCTTGGATATTTGACTGATATATTCTCTTTATACCCGGTCAAATAATCCGGCCATCAAGGGCGGATCCTAAGCCCAAAATCTAACATCTCCCACTCGCACTTGATGGGCTGCCCATCGTGCGATAGCTAAATCTTTCATTGCTTCATACTAGGTGTCTACCGTGACCGCGTGGGCATGACGTCATCGATTTGGGTGCTGTGTACTAGGAATCCTTTATGCAGGACCAGCACACAAGAACACCCTCGGTGTACTTGCAAATTGCATGCTTGTTGCCTCGAATGCCCTAGTTTTATCCATACACTTTACTTGTGGCATATCTAATCCCTCTTGAGTTATTTTGTTTACTCAGATTGCCTTCTCATACGTATGGTATCCACACTTGCTTAGATGTTCTGTTCAACCTGCAAGGGACATGTCACAGACACCAACGTAGATGTGTATTTTAGGATAAATCTTCCTTCTGACTATTCATCATTTAGATTTGGCATAATCGCTTTCTCAGTCTTGACCCGTTAGATTGCATCATTCTTGACCATGGGGAAGGCTAGAGTAGCTGCCACTAAACCAAAATCTTGTGATGTTGTCTAAGTCTTAAGGGCATTATGAAAGGTTTATTTCCTTTCTGAGACTCACACTGTAATGGATTAGGGATCTTCCATCTACATCCCTTGTTACGGATTTGAATGAGCTTATGCAGTATGAATTGCATGCTACGGTGCTCATCCACCAAGTGGAGTATGTCACTTTTGGTTTTAATAGCACCGTATAGACTTAGTTCCAAATGCACTCCAACATTTGAACCAGGAGCTCTTTCATCACAACTATATATGACGTCTTATTAGTGAAGAGTTCCTTGTCTGGCTATAGGTCTCATGGACTACACATTATCCATGATTCGACCTAAACTTTTATGGGTCTCATCTCAGTCTAGCTGAGGTGACATTTGTGCAGTGATTCTTCTCTACCATCTCATGGTGATCATCTGCTGTCAAAACCTTCTATATCCCATGAGAACATAGTGAGGCAATTGCTCGTGTGAGTGAGCCAACCTTATGACCTGTACGACATATTTGTATTGCATACCTTGTGCCTATGTATGTATAAATACACAAATATACAAGAAAAATTTCTTTGAACTGGATAAAATGCATTGAATTATTAAGTAAGAGGAAAAGGTTCAGTACAACATGCCTTGTGCTGCGTATTTGAACAAAAAAAAGGATCAAAAAGAAAAAGGAGTTCAATACATCATGCTCTACGCATGCCTAAGGCCTTTACATGC
>NW_021634293.1:0-28490 GCF_004799145.2 Neltuma alba | reverse complement strand
TTCTTTAGGGAGCATAAGCAGGAGCTATCGCCTTTCGGCCAGAAGATCAACATTATACTTAGCAAATTGAGGAAGCAAATTTCACTATGCCGCCAACAAATTGGTAATTGTTCGATTAGTTGATTTAGTTGATACTAGTGAGCTCCCGCTTCTACAATGCTTATGATATTTTGTTGGCGATTTTTCAGATGAAGCAAACTATATCAAGATCTTGAGGAAAATGTTGAAAACACCAACTGAAATTATGGAAGTCTTTAAGGTGCTAATTTTCTGGAAGAATGTTCCTCAGACCCCCATCTATGACGGTGCTACTAAAACACTGGTTTGTTGCTTGTTTCTTCATATTTTTAATTTTATGTTTATTGCATTTGCGAACCCAACAAGAATTGTCACGACTAGAACTGCTAATAGGACCTTGCTAGGTCTTATACTGAATCTTGATATTCCAATTCAGCTAGTGCTATCGCTAAAGCATGATTACGAATTAACTGCCATACATAATCAATTATACTTTAATAGCACATATACGCGTGAATTCTCACAATGAACTGAATTAACAAGACTTACGAAGTGGGCTAGAGTAAGTTGAACAGTGTTAGATTGTGGCTATGAATGCTCGTTTCACTAACTAGTAGGTTTCGTTAGCCTTGATTCTATCCTCTTTTGTTGATTGAACAGGTTAGCTTTGAAGTTTTGAGAAAGAAGAACGTGTTCTTGTTTGTTTCGACCTTGGACATTACAGAGGAAGATGTTTCGATTATGAGGCCAGTTTTTGAAAAAATAAAGACAGATGACCAGTATAAAATTATTTGGGTTCCCATAGTGGAAGAATGGAACGAGGCGTTGAGAAAGAAGTTCGAGTTTCTCAAGTTCAAGATGCCTTGGTTGGTGTTGCACCACTTTGAATGCATTAAGGGGTTCAAGTTCATTAAGGAGGAATGGCAATTCAAGAAGCAACCTATGATTGTAGTGATGAACCCTCAAGGCAAGATTGTGCATCACAACGCATTCCACTTGATTCAGGTTTGGGGTCTGCAGGCCTTCCCTTTCACCGCCAAAGAAGAAGAAAGGCTCATCTACGAAGCAAGTTGGGTAGTCTCCCTCTTTCCCGGCCATCCAAAGGCACATGCGTTGGTAAGCAATATGTTTCCTAATTTGCATGTTCACTTTTTTCCATGTATACAGAAAAATTGATCATATTTTACATGGTACAGTTTAAGGAGAACAAGTATATCTTCTTCTATGGAGGCAAGGACAAGGAGTGGATCCAACAGTTTTCCAAGTATGGAGGGGCCCTTGCAAATGATGCCACCATCAAAGAGGCAAAGATTTCGCTGGAGCTATTTTGTGTGGAGAATGAGAGCCAGAGCATGATAAGCAAATTCTGGGGTGCAGTAGAGAGCCTGTTCGTAACCAAAATGAACAATACTACCAATATTGTGACTCAAGAGGTTCAAAAGATGTTGTCCTACAAGAATGAGATGGGGTGGGCTCTTCTCTGCAAAGGGACGACAGTTCTGGTCGCCGGTCACGGCACCACTATTCTCAAGACTGTGGCTGAGTTCGACAAATGGAAGGAATTGGTGGTGAAGAAGGGATTTGATTTAGGGTTTAAGGAGCACCACCAGAAGGTGGTTAAGACCAGTCACAGGTGCACCTTCCTTGAGATTCCTAACGTTGCTGGAAAGATACCCGATATTATCAAATGCCCTGAATGTGAACGCACCATGAACGTCTTCATCAGCTATAAATGTTGCCACAAAGTGGATTCTGCTGAGCACGGATCCCTTGCATAGAGCCGAGGTTTACTCTAATGGATGACCCATTGGAGATGAAGGGTCTGAAGAGAATCAATTATCAAGAATCACATGGCTGATGATGCAATAATTCTCTATACTTTAATCTCCCTTTTCATTCCCATTGCAAAAATATTGGCATGTTTCATTTAGGTGGTACTGTAATAAGCCGTAGGTGGACTCTAGTTTCTCCTATGATTTCATTAAGTTTCTTCATAGTCATGAATCCTCCTTGTTATGACGGAGTCTATTAATAAAGTTATGACATACATTTCGATGGTTAATTAGCAAATTATCACTGTTATGGTTTGCTTTCGGTGTTGGTTTTATATTCAACTACACAGTGAAAAGTTTGGCTCGGCTAGGTTCTTTTGATCAGTGCAGATTATTGACCTTGCATGCGTATTCAATAAAATATGCTCCGCACAAAAAGCATGCAAAATTTACTTCTTACGTTTGATTTCAATATTAGTTCAATTGAAGTTGCTTTTGTTCAATACTGTGACATATTTAGGCCCATGAATAATTTTTCATTTTATACTCACTTTCAAAATACCCTTGATGGATTTTTTTTAATTTTTAATTAATATTAAGTTATGAAAAGAGTTATTGATACTTATTTATCAATTTTGTTTTGATAATTTAAATTTAATAGTAACTCTTTGTGTTTTTTCTCTCTCTCCTTTAGAATCTCATCAATAAGAATAACCTTAAAAAATTTCATTAATTTGATATAAATTTAACGAGTTAATTCTTACTGCTTAATTCGTGTGAATTAATAAAAAATAGCCTACATTTAATAGTTGGAATGATTGGGTAGCTTCAAACAGGGGAGCACATTAAATATTAGTTTGCACTTTATTTCCAACTAATTTAGATTGTTTGATTTAATTTTTTATTTTAACATATAAATAATTTAAAATAAGGACAATATAACTAATATTTTTTCAAAAAATAAATATAAATTTGAATATTTAAAATCAAAGTTCAAATAGTTTACATTTCATCGCAAAGGTTTGTGATAAACATTTGACGAGCATGCTTTTGAAGAAGGAAAGATATGGATGGTTCCTTGCAAATGATGCCACCACCATTAAAAAGTCAAAGATTTCGATTAAGATATTCTGTGAGGAAAACGAGAGCCAAAGCTTGACAAGCAGATTCTAGGGTGCCATAGAGAGCTTGTGCGCGACCAAAATGCACAATGCTACCAATATAGTGACTTAAGAGGTTCAGAAGATGTTGTCCTACAAGAATGAGATGGGATGGGCTCTTCTCTACAAAGGGACGACACTACGACAGTTTTGGTCACGGCACCACTATTCTTAAGATTGTGGCTGAGTTCGGCAAATGAAAGGAATTGGTGGTGAAGAAGGGATTTGCGTTAGCGCTGCACGACGACTTTAAACGAATTAAGGGCTTCAAGTTCATCAAGGAGGAATGGCAAGCCAAGAAGAAACCTACGCTTGTAGTGATGAACCCTCAAGGCAAGCTTGTGCATCACAATGCATACTACTTGATTCAGGTTTGGAGTTTATAGGCCTTCCCTTTCACCGCCAAAGAAGAGGAAGGCTCATCTACGGAGCAAGTTGGGTAGTCTCCCTCTCCCAAGGTCATCCAAAGACAATGCATCGGTAAGCATGTTTTCTAATTTGCATCAGTTCGCTACGTATACAATAAATACATAACAAATAGCAACCTTAGGTTCTAGTCTTCAACTTTTTTGCTGTCAAGTCATAGACATGACAAGTGAGCATTTTTAAGGATCAACAACACATAATTAACTGCATTAAAGAAAAGGTTATGTTTTGATTGGTCAGCCTAAGGCGAAACAGGCCCTAGATCATCCCCTTCCAAACTGACCAATGCCTGAAATTCGCTGTTAGCCTCCAGCCACCTTGTCCCAGTAACAACAAAGCGAACCACAACACCTTGTCCAATAATCTTGGACATTTCATCATTCCAGAAGTGTGGGTTTTCACCGGCAACATAACGGTAGTCAGGCATCTTCAACTTTGAGAGAAACAGAGTCTCAACGGGTCCACACTTAACATCACCCCCTTCCTCGCAAACCCCCAGACTACACCCTCCAAGATCTCTCCCCCACACATCTTGAAAGTAAGAGCTCTGAAAACACATGCCCACTTTGCTGTAACACTTTTCCTTCTCCTATCCACTCTAGTGTGGTCACACCAAGATAGTACCTCAGATGTTGAGTTGCCTTTTCACAGCAAAGTTATCCAGAAGGCGGATCATAATTGACTCTTGAAGATCCAGACCGCCCGCGTCTAGGCTTTCTGGGAAAAGTATGACATTCCAGGCCAACCTCACTTTGAGAAGCATTGTTTTCTTTGTTCCTTCGCCCTTTTCTTTCCTTCAATCACAGCATAAAAAGATATTCCAAAGTCAGATTGCATGCTCTCTATTATTTTCCAACTTCTAAGGTCCAAATATTCATCATATTTATCAATCAATCTGGAGAAATAATAAAATTATCGGACGGCTTGGTTATAACAGACTAATACCATCAGATTTAGTAGACGATGTTGAAAAGTTCTTACTTTACAAATTATTGAACTATATTATACATGTTGACCTTCATCGTCCATGACTTCCCAGTAGGCTCATTATATATGACACTACTTTTAGAAGAAATAAGCACAACATGCATTAGAAAAACTACCAAGTTAATTTCACATTAAATTGTCCACCAATGATGCACATTGAAGCTAAAAACAGTGATATAGGCATCCCATATAAAAACAGTGAAATTGTCCGCCAAGGAAGACGGTGAAGAGAGAGATCGGGGGAGGGAGAGAGAGAGAGTGAAGCTCGGCAGGAAACCATGGAAGCGAACCAAAAACACAAAGATCTGCGAAGCGAGAAGGAAGAAGATTTGGGGTCACATAGGAGTTTTCTAGGCAGGAAAATCAGATCCTACCTAAATGTGAGGGAACAGATTTTCCACTAAACACGGGAAAATCCCAAGCCGCCGGAGAGTACTCTCCTAAAAAATGTTGCAACACATTGTGAAGGAAAATATCTTCCTTTCCCATCAGTATATTTTTCAGGCAACAAAAGGGGCCCTTAGTTGGCGAAATTTTAGCAGGGAAATGCAAAACAGCCCCCTTTATTGAGAAGTAATAGCCAAGGGAAACATGGATAATAGAATTCCGATCTTTAATATAAGACATATTTAACAAATTTGATTAGATTAAAAAAATTAGATAAGTTAGTTAATTATAAAAAATATGACATGAAAACACTATAATTATTTTTCTTAATATCCTTATTCCTTCATTTACTTGATTATGGTTGAGGGAAGATCCATACCGATAATTTAGAAAAAATTGATAAATATAATAAATAAGTTTTATATTCAAGATCAAAATCAACTCAATGATTAGGTCCTATATTAAGTAGCATCTATCATTGAAATGTTGGATGAAAAAAGAGATTTAGGCGTATAAATCCGAACCTTAACCGAAAAAACTTCGCCCCAAGCCCTTCCGCAGTTGTTCTTGCTTCTCTTCAACTCTCAGTCGCCGGCTACAGGTGTTGCACCCAGAACCGTCGCTCACGCTCACTCCATGCAAGCTGATCCATGCGCTAAAACATGAGCTGATCGGTTTAAAACTTGAACTTGAACCCATGTAATTGACAACATTGCCCCCGGAAGAATTTATTGAGGTAGAAATACTGTTCCATTTTTTTCACCATATTAAAAAAGTGGATTTGACCTTTTTTTTTGGCCATCAAGTGGATTTTAAAAGTATTAATAATGATTAGAGTTACTTAACGAATAAATAATGAGCTAAATGTCCATGCGAGTTTAAATATTTTTTTTTTAAAATATGTATTTAACAATATTTTAGATATTGAAAAGTTATTTCCTGGATATATTTCTTTCTTCATATTCAGGTTAATAAAAATTACTCCTCTGATTTTATTTATACGACACTAAGAGAAATATTTTGTATGGATGTACAATTTTATTCTTAATTTATTATTATGTTAACTTTATTTACATAGGGTATAGTGTATATTAAATATGCATAAAATTAAAAAGTTGTTGAATTTTAAATGAAAATTAATAAAGTTTAATGTTTTTTTTTTGTATAAAACATATTTGAAGTGACTTATAAATAGGGTTAGAAAAGTACATAAGTTCTTAACATCATGTAGGCAGATTATTTGTTGGGAGAGAGGGGATCGGTGAGCATCTCTAATGCCAGACTTGTGGTCGTATTCTGATTTCCCAGAAAGAGATGATTTTGGTGTGGTGAGGGACACAGGAGATCTCGACGAAGCTTTAGAATGAAAGAAAGGGTCAAAGATTCATCCGCGCGTTCCCTCATTCCTGACATTTTCAGTCCTTTCTTCCATATAAGGCTTCTGTTTCTGTATATCTTTGCCCCAAAGCCCAACAAAAACACAAGAAAGAAAACCTTCCTCTTTCTGATCAGTGCACGTCGTTTTATTTTTGATTATTTTCCCTTATCCTTCCTCTTTCTCTTTTTTGTGTCAGACGTAGCCGCGACCCATTTTTGCCATTCTCATCAAGACTGTCCTTTTTAAATTTTTGCGGATATAAATAAATAATACGTCTCAATCAATATTAATTAATTCAAACATAAATTAATATCAATATTTATCTTTCAGGAATTAATATCAACATTAATATATTAAATTGTATTATTTATGATTTATGAATACCGTAATCTATAAATTTTGTTATAGTAGTATATTAATATTAATATATAGTATAAAATTCAAAACAAATTATACTGTAAGATTTTGTACGTGAGAATGGGTTAGGTGTGTGTGTGTAATTCTCCTATGCTATTTTCCTCCATTATTCATAAATTTATAAAAGTTTAAACCCTTAAATTTGTTACTTGTTAATTGTGATGCTTTAAATCTAATTGGGCGTCCACTTTGGGCCCCTATTTGATCCCTCGAGGATTGTTGGGACATAAATTGTTCCCGGCCTCATTATGTTGGATGTCCGAGTTGCTGCCCAATTTTTCAAACCTTTTCTTAGGAAACATAATTTAAGATCTCCAAAACCATCTCGGCGGTGGAAACCTCACATACATGATCTGTGAATGATTTGATTTATTATAAATATCATCATATGCTTTTGATTGTTTGATTCATATCGTTTATAAAACCAATCAATATTTATATAAAAAAAAATCAAATGAGATGTTTAGCAGCAGTTGTTCATCGAGAAAGATGGTAAGAGGAACAACACGAACGTACGGACCATAATTATGGTTCAAAGGCTTCTTAATCAGTGCATATAGACAAGACAGAAGACAATCCCGCTACCTGGTCAGTACTAATCTAGACAACAAATACACAACAAGGGGCAAGCTCAGCTTCTAGTCTTCAATTGTTTGCTAACAAATTATGGACATAACAAGAGGGCTCTTTTAAGGTTCAACACCGCATAACTAAGCACTAACTACATACCCCCGGGGGGGGGGGAGACGTTATGTTTTGATTGGACAGCCTAACAACAAAAACCAAGAAACCTTTTACGTAGTGTTGTGTTTTGTCCACATGGCTAAATTTCAGAAGAAACGGGCCCTAGATAATCCCCTTCCAAACTGACCAGTGCCTGAAATTCCCTCTGTGCCTCCAGCCACTTTGTCCCAATAACAACAACGCGAACCACAACATCTTTTCCAATCTTGGACATTTTATCATTCAAGAAGTAAGGGTTTTCACCGGGGACATAGCGGTAGTCAGGCATCTTCACATTTGAGAGATACAGACTCTCAACAGGTCCGCACCTCAAGAAAACCCCGTGCTTCAAAACCTTGTGGACTACACCCTGCAAGATCTCTCCCTTGCAGATCTTGAAAGTAAGAGCACTAAAAACAACAGGAAAAAGCACATCCCCAGTATGCTGCCTCACTTTTCCTTCTCCTATCCTCTCCAGTGTGGTCACAGCAAGATAGTACCCCAGATCTTTAGTTGCCTTTTTCACAGCAAAGTCATCCAGAAGGCGGATGATTATTGACCGTTGGAGCATCAGACCACCTTTTTCTAGGCTTTCTGGGGAAAGTATGACATTCCAAGGCAGCTGCGCTTTGAGAAACATTGTTTTCTTTGTTTCTCCGTCCTTTCCTTCAATCATAAAATGATATTCCAAAGTCAGATTGCACACTTCTACTAGTTTTCAAATTCTAAGGTCCAAACATTCATCATATTTATCAATCAATTAGGGTAAATAAGAAAATTAAACAGCTTGATTATAAGAGACTAATATCATCAAATTTACTAGACGACGTTGGAAAGTTCCTACTCTACCAATTATTGAACTATATTATACATGTTGACATTCACCGTCCATGATTTCCCAATGGGCTCACTATATATGACAAATAAGCACGACACACATTAGGAAAACTGCCCCTCTGTTGGGCCTGCAATATTTTATTTTGAATTAGTCAGTAATATCAATTATAAAGGACAAATATAAACTTTAAGCTCATATACTTAAATAACACCTTTTCCAATCAAATCAAAACAAGCGGATTTTAAATTATAAAAGGAGAAAAATGTTAATAACAAGAGTTGGTTACCGGTAAATCAAGGATTCAAACAATACAAATTTCCCAATGTGATCCGACAAAGTGCATCAATTACATAGACTTGAGCATCCAAGATTTTTCCTTATACATAAAGAAGTAAATGAACTCAACTTTTTGACAACATCATGTTTATTTCAAATGAAATTATCCGCCAATGATCTAAATTGTAGATTAAAACAGTGATATAGGCATTTCATATAACTAGCAGTTACTTAAATTGCCTGATTCAATAACTATATCAAAATCACATTCAGTTTCCGTATCTGCCATTAAAATAGTGATAAACTCTTTCCCAAGACAAAGATGTAGAAAGTCTTCACTCAACACATCAGCAGCTGGAGTCTCAATCTCTAAACAGTCAGCATTGAACAAATGGCTAGCAGATCAAGGAAGCATAAATAACAGTAATAATTCATTGAAGTGATACAAAAATAGAAAAGGTTTGTTCAAGATTAGACATATTTCTGAGATATAGGGAAAAAAGGGAAAAAACTAAAGAGAATGAAGTTGCAGAGTTATAATGAGTCCTGTTACACTATTTCCTCTGCAACTTCCTAATCACGCTAGCAAAGTTGTGGCTCCCTCCAAAACGAAAGTGTCAGTGTACTCACAGTACTTAATTTTATAAACACTGTTAAGTTTTTAAAGAACAAAAACAGATTAACCTACCAACACAGCCGCTAACAGCAATGTTGATATGGTAAAGATGTGGGTACAAGACGTAGAGGCTATTTAAAAATTCCTACATCATCACTTGATACAAAGTCATTGCAGGATGACAAAGATGGCAGACAGGCAAAGGAAAGAAAAAATTTTTAGGAGGGAGAGTGGATAGAGGTAAGCTTACACCAATACAGGCAACAATCCTCAGCGGCAAATGGTATTACCAGTGGTACCTCAAATTGTAAAATTGGCTTATGAATTCCCCCTGCATTAGGTGATAACTAGTCGTCACCTCTCAGTATAACCTTTAAATTATTTCTATAACTATAATTTTCTTTACCAAAGCAAATAATGAACACATTTCTAACTAGAACTCGTATAATTTTCTTTTCCAAATACATACATTGCTCATAAAATATCAATAGCTGAAATTAAGCATATTATAGTGAAATGTTAGAATTACTTGATTGTAAAAGTTTGCTCAATGATTTTGCAGCACAAAAAGCGACAAGAATGATATGAGAATGTAATCCCCTCCAATGATTTCGGCTAATGCCCGAAATTTCTAGACTACACCACCCTTTACGAAGGAACTATTTAGTTGGGCGAAATTTTAGCAGGGAAATGGATAACGGCTCCTTCCCACCCGCTCGGTCGTTTGGTTGCACAAAGGGAGAGAAAAGTGCAGCAGCTAGGGAAGAACACTTCCCTAAAAGGGAGGAGGGATGCTTCCTGCAGGGGGTGGGGAGAGCTGGGTCCAGGAAGAGGAAGATATTTATTTGCATGCATTGATGAAGAGAACTGAAACACTTTCAACATTTCCATGTGCTGAAATATTATTTGCAAAGAAGCACAACAGATTAGCACAGTCGACATCAGTACATTCAAACCAAAATCTTTGCTCCAAACAAAAGTAGTAGCCAAAGCGAACAACTATAATCGCATCATTGAAAGGTTGGATGGACAGAGAGATTTAGGCGAATAAATCCGAACCTTAACAGCAAAAACTTCGGCCCTACCCCTCCGTAGTCGTTGTTGCCCAAATATTGGCCCTCGCCCCCGATTTTCTCTCACCTCCGTCACCGTCGGCAACAATCCCCTCTTCTCTTCAACGCCCCGTCCACGTGATGCCCCCCAGAACCGTCGCTCCGGCTCATTCGACGAAACCTAATTCATCCGGTAGTAAAATGTGACTGATCGATTTTAAATGTGGACCTAAATATTGCCTTTATTTTGATTATATTTATTTATTTTTTAAAACAATTCATGTTAATACCGGTGAATACAAGAATATTTTAGAAAAGATTTATAAGTAACAAATTTAATTAATTTTTTAATATACTTAAATTAGTCAACAAACTCTTATACTAAGAACAAGAGATGATATTTAATAACATTGCCCGGATTTATAAAGATATAAATATTGTTCCAATTTTTTCATTTTTTTCCCACCCAATTTTTTCACTATATTAAAACAAGTGGATTTAACATTTAAAAATAACTTAAAAAGTATTAATATTAAGAAGAGTTGCTTAGCGAATAAATAATGGATTAAAAAATCTATTTGTTTTGATTTATAAAATAATTGAAAGTTATTTTTTAATATATCATCAAGGTTAACATGTTCACAAATTTAGGTAACTGCTTCGAATTTGGGGGCAGAAGGACTCTGACTTGTGAGTTGTGAGGAAGAAGAGACGCAGGGTGAGAGGAGGGGGGATTGACAGAGATCATGTTGATGCGCCTGAAATTTTTTTTTTTTTTTACCTGAAGTTGATGCGCCTGAAATTAAAGCTTCCACAATCCACAAGTATTTGGGCTCAAAGACGATGTAATGACGAGTGAGGATTTATAACAAATTAATAACTAAAAAGGCAACTGTGTCAACTTAAGGAAGTCAATGAAAAAGAGCACGCTATAGTACTTATCCCTCAATGGTTTCGTTGTTTGATCTTCACCGGTGCTGGGGACTTTTCCCTAATTTTTTTTCAACCTAAGAGAGCGAATTAAAATTTGAGATAAATTTTAGTCAGCATTTAATGTATCTTTTAAAGAAATAGAGGCTAACATAATTTTTAGTCTATAAAATTTAAACCTATTTTAATTTTGATTACTCAAATTTTAAATTTATGATTTTGGTTCTTAAAATTTAGTCTGTCTTAAAACATTAGTTCTTAAAAACATAATGGTATTAAAATCTGTTTAAATATTAAAAACAGCATTAACATAATGTGGATTTACCAAATAACACCTAATTGAATCTTGTGTGAACAAGAGAAAAAATAACATGTTCTCAAAATGCAACGCAGAAAAGAATTATATGAAGGGGGTGAATTTTCAAAACACAATGTATAATGAACAACTCCTAAAAAGAATAATGAGGAAATAAAAAGGCCTGTACTGTTAGGTTTTGAGAATCTATTCTTTTTTTATTTATTATCCACATGAGATCTAGTTAAGTGCTATTTAATGAGTTCACTTTATTACTTTAACGTCATTCACGACATTTCAACATATTTTAATATTTATACGTCTCTAGAGATCAATGTTTTAAGACGAACTAAATTTTAAATATTAAAATCAAGATAAACCCAAATTTCAGACACTAAAAATTTTATTAATCCAAACAAAAAACAGTACAACGAATGTCCCAAAAGATTGTGATGACATTAATTTAAAAAGAACACTACATTGACTGTTACTTTAAAAAAATCAATATTTACATCGAGTTTTTTTATATATTTTTATGTGGTAAAGTTTTTCAATCACGCAGTACATGCTTTATATAAGAAATTTAACTTAACTATTATCTTTTTATTTATTAGTTTAAACCGTTTTAATTAAAGTAGCGTTTGACATCAATTGACAATATAAAATTCCAGTCAATTGGAGATGTTCAGCCGTCAAAGCTCTCGCAACGACCCATTTGTTTTGTCTTTCGTGAAGGGTCATTTTGCCATTTCGGTGGGCGCTCGAAAGTTGAAACCAAAAGTATTGTTTGGTACGAGAAAATAGCGGGAGAAACGAGAAAAAAAATTTTAATGAGTTTTATTTAAAAAATTAGAGAAGTGAGGTTTTAAAATTTTAATTAAAAAAATATAAAATAGTAATACAAATTAATTAAAAAATTTTGAACTTATTTTTTACTTTTTTAAATCAATTTTATTGAAATTTTTTGGGATAATTAATCTCCAGGTCCTTATAGTTTCATCTGATTTTTAATTAGGTCCTTATAAAATTTTTTCTTTTTATCAGATCCTTTTACTTTCGTGTGTTTTTAATTAGGTCCTTCTATTTTTTTTTCTTTTTATCAGGTCCTTATAGTTTCTCTTATTTTTTAATTAGGTGCTTTGTAGTTTTTGAAAAATTATTTATTAACTTTATTCTTTAAAATTAATTTTATTTTTAAATTAATAATTATATAATTGGAAAAAATAATTAATATAATCATTTAGTAATTAATAAATAATCAGAATAATAATAATACTTAAATATAAATTATTTATAATCATATTTTAATTTTAGAAAAATTTATTATTATAATTTGAATTTTATAATTATAAAAATTTGAATTGAAAATAAATAATATATTTGTTTAACTAAAAATTTTAAAATAATATTAACATAAGATTGTTACAATAATTTATTATTTTTAAAATGTTATTATTTGTAAAATAAAAAATAAAAGCTACAAGGACCTAATTAAAAACAAAATAAAACAATAAGGACCTGATAAAAAGAAAAAGAATTATAAGGACTTGATTAAAATATA
This sequence comes from Neltuma alba, assembly GCF_004799145.2. Classification (NCBI taxonomy): domain Eukaryota; kingdom Viridiplantae; phylum Streptophyta; class Magnoliopsida; order Fabales; family Fabaceae; genus Neltuma; species Neltuma alba. Next base: position 15,654 of record NW_021634293.1, on the reverse strand, counting down.
TGAAAGTATAAGGACCTGATAAAAAAAAAAAATTATAGGGACTTGATTAAAAATCAGTTAAAACTATAAGGACTTATATATTAATTATCCCAAATTTTTTCTTCTCTTCTTTCCTCTCATTTTTCTTCGTATCAAACGAACTCTGAGAGAACTCTCAGTCTGATCCTCCACTTTGAAACATATCTCTTTTTTGCCAGCACGCTTCGAAACGTGTCCCAGCAAAAGGTTTTTCAATGACATTTTTCTGGAAGACTCAGATTCAAAATTCTATTGAAAAGACGAAAGCACCAAATCACTTGAATAAATTAATATTAGTTTTATTTTTAATACAATTGTTTGATATCAAAGATCAATGAATTATATTTGACTGTGGGAAAAATCATTTTACATTTATCCATACTTTTTCTCAATTTTTAATTTAGTATATATATTTTTTAAAATACTTAATTTTATTCTCTTAATACTGTTAGTTTCTGTAAAGGAACATGTAAACTAATAATACTAACAAAACAAAACTAAAATAGTTACTATTAAATTAAAATTGAGAAAAAATATAAATACCTACAAATGATTCTTGACTATTATCATCTCCATTTAGAATGACTAAACCAATTAAAGTATGTTTAAAAGTCTGGGTGTGCATGGACATACTCTATAAACTCGAACATCTCACAACAGATTGACAACAAAAAAAATATTATTTGCAGAAATTTAACGATTTAACGAATTAATCATCAAATTTTCCACAACAAAAATTATTTATCCATAATTAAAATTATATAAAAATGACGTGCAATTTAATTATTTTTTACCATGACAAAACATGGCCCGCAACCTACTCTGGCGGCGCAATAAAGAATAGAAAATAGACGAATTTCTTAAAGAAGGGTACATTTAAACTATTCGTAATCGGGGGCAAGCGTGTGATGTAGTTTATTTTGAACTCCTTGTGTATCTATGAATAAACTTTGACCCACGAGGTCAAACGTAAAATGTTGACCACGTTTTTAATGTGATGCAGCTCACCATTTTCCTTTCCTATATAAACCCAACAATCAGAATCCTCGTCTTCTTACATTCTCAACTGTATTATCAACTGAAAATTTGAAAATTTCCTCTAAGCCGGCACACGTGCAGAGCAACAGGGCAGAGTAAGAATATGGAAGGTTTCTTTCCCGACAAATTTCTGGACGATACTTTCTGTGATGAATCTTTTCAAAATCAGAATGATTTTCTTCAGTTTACAGAGACTGAGACTCGCCAAGAAAGCTTCCATGTCGGATCGAGTTCCCAGAACCCTATTGTCGAAGACGAGCTTTCCGCCGCCGCCCCCGCCGCCGCCGCCGCCGCTCCTCCTCCTGCTCCTGCTGCCGCTAATAAGAGTGATTTTCTTCAGTATAGTGACTGTCTCAGAGCTGTGTTCGGGCAAGAAAGTTCTCAGAATGTGTTGAATTCAAATGAAGTTGCTTTTGTTCCATACAATGACGTACCAGGAACGGGATCGGAATCGGGGCAAGAAAATTCACGCGGCATTAACGCGAAAGATCGTGGCCATGGAGCTTCTCCTGCTGGGAATCGAAGTGATTTTGTTCAATACAGAGAGCTACCCAGAACAGAGTATAGTCAGGGAAGTTCAGATGTTATGAACATGAGAAGGAGGATGATTGATTACTTGAACAGTTGTCCTGCAGAGAGAGGCAACATGGCAGAGTACGAAAGAGAACGAGGTTTCAGGCACATGATTAACGAGAGAATGAGAAGGCAGAGACAGAGGCAGTGTTGCTTGGCCTTGCATTCTATATTACCATTTGGAACCAAGGTAATCAAACTTCTCAATCCCTTTTCTGACCGATCAAAAATTTCTGATATGCTAGCTGTTTCTCTGTTTCTTTCTGGGCAGAACGACGTTAATTCGGTGGTTCAAATGGCAGCGAAGGAGATCCAGAAGCTACAAGCTTGCAGGGATGAATTGAAGAAGCAAAATGCAGAGCTTGAAGAAAAACTTAACAGTGAACAAGGCAACAGAGTTGAGTTGAGGCTGGCTCATTCCACGTCTCCAATAGATTCAGTGCTTGAGACTCTTCAATTATTGACGGATCTTGGGATGAATACCAGAAGCATCACCTCAAATTTCTCTCATCAGGAATTGTTTGCCTTGTTAGAGATGCATGCTAATAAGGTATCTGTCCCCATCCCTGCCTTTCCTTTTTAGACATTTTTAGAATCATCACTCTGCAAAACACTAAATTTGCGGTTCATCACACATTACAAATCAATTAATAAATGTCTTGGATATGAAATTTGTTCATCTCTTGCATATAAAACAGGATTATAATTCATCAGGTGGAATTCTATTCAAAAGTTTGCGGATTTGTTTGAGTGATGGTGTTCAGTTTGCCACGAATCTTAGTCCTAACTTAGCGAATTATATTGATTTTTCACTGAACTTATTATCATAATTACATGATAGTCTACTTGTTGGACTTTTTATGATTTTATCTGATTGGTAATTATATTTTTTAATAATAAACTTAGTCAAAGATTGAAGAAGTTCTATGCCATTCATCTACTAACTAGGTCAAATTTTGTGTGTTATTTCTTGTGTATTGAAAAAGAGCCACATTATTGATGATTTGGTAAGAGTGTGACTAGTTGTAAATTTTTTGTCTTATATTAATATTGACATTCATTAACAAAATAAATTAAAATCATATGATACACCTTAAACATCATTTTATTTATATACAAATACCATAATAAATATTATATCACGAGTATCATTCTCACACATCTCTTCATTTATATGATATTTTATTATATACGATTTAACGAAAAAAATATGATCTTTGTTTAATGAGGATGGACCTCGTGTATTTTCATGAAGTTTGAGATAAGCTACTAGTAACTTGCTGCACTTTCTGTAGTAGTATTTCAGATAGGTTAATTATTTAATAAAAAAATTGTAAATACTGAGACATCATAGTAGTGTTTGGTATTGTATTCCAAGTGACTTTTATTGATCCATTATTATTATTTTCGTCAATCTTAGAATACTTTTACTGTTTTACCTGTGTTTTCATTTAATTGAAATAATGCTAATGAAGTCATTTTCACTGTGGAAAGATGGGAGGAGCCGAAGTAGAAAGGGGAAATGAGGATGCGGAGAACGAAAATGAATGGAAGCTTCCTTCTCATGACCGAGAAATTCTCAAAAGGCAGCGACTCTGAATGGAATCACAATTCACAACTGACACTGACATCAAATTTTGTAAATTACACCTACTACTTAGTCATTGAAAGACATGAAACTGATGAAAGGGTCATTTCACTTCCACATTTGTGACTTTATGTGTACAGTCATTTAATTTCAACCTTTTGACTGAGATTTAACCAAGTATCCTCTTTTTGGGCCCATATGTTGTAATTTGGCAATGAAAAATAGAGGAAAAAAAAAGGAGAAGATAGAATAATGGAGGACCCCCTCATTGCCATTTATTCTATCTCCTAATTTTTGAACATCTTTGCAAACATTTGAAAGTTGGAAGGTAAATTTATTTAATCTCCTGTGTGTGTTCGGTCGTTCACATATTTGAAGGTAAATTAATCTTTTTTAATTGTAAAACTAAAATGGTTCAAATTTGTCACCATCTTTCCCCGTAGGTGAGTTTCAGCAAAACTTGAATGAATTCCTGACATTGTAGAGATCGTTCAACAGCAGAGCTCGAACATGCCTCATAACTTCATCCACTTCATACAAATGGCGTAATTTACATGTCGAAACATAAAGCGACTGGGAAGAGGAACATCGATCATGAAAGTGACTGAACAATTCTATTTTCGTTTTTCAATTTCGTATAAAGAGAACATTAGCCAAAAAAAGGTCAAAACTTGCAATCTGCATATCTATAGGCCCCAACTTAAACAAATGCCCCAAAACCTAACATTCTTTTCTTTTTGATCTTTTCTATCATATCTTCTTCAGATGGAATGCCGTCCCCAGATTTTGAGCTCGTGCTCCACCAAGCTATGATTTCTTCCTGTACAATGGGAGAAAATATCACTGGGCTAAGTATGCATCCAAATCAATTATTAGAAAACCATTATCTACTTCTTAAAGGCCTCTATCTTGGCTTATTCCTCCTCTAAACTACTTAGTCTTTCATTGTGACTTGCCTTCGGCGAAATGCGTCAATCTAATCGATAAGAAGTAAAATCATCCCATCCAGCACAGTTTATAAGGTCTATAAATTATTACATGGTGAACTAGAAGAAAAGTAAACACTACTGGCACAGAGAATTACCTCAAGGAATTCTTGATTTGAAATATACCGACTTTCAACCATACAGTTGATCCCCCCTACACTCACATAGACAGATATTCTGGTATCATGCGGCGAATTCTGTTTGTGTGCCTCTGTAAATGCAACAAAAGCAAATAAAGTAAAGGGAACGAAACCGAGGAAACATTTCAAGGGTTTCCATAATTTAATCCAAAGATGTCCCAATAATAAAAAGCACATCAAGTTGTACCATTTATAGAGGCCACATAGTATCCAGTTCCCCCTAGACCTTCTTCCCACTTCCCTAGCCGCAACCGCAAGTAAAAGCCATTAAGGTGTGATAGTGACATATGAGAATTAACCCATCTGGAAGTAAAGGACATCATGTCAAGTAATATTTGAGGTTGAATGTTGGAAAAAAAATACAAGTTTAAGAAATGTAAACATGACGCGTCCTCTGATTATATAAACTTTTCGAAAAATTTACAATGATAGTTTGGAAAGCAGAACACATAGTTATCCTCTTCAAATTATATCGTATATTTGCTGTCATTAAGAATTCCAAGTCTGAGAAGAATTCTCAGTGAAGAACGTGAGTTTTCTTGGTAAAGAAAATTATATCAGCATAGATAATCTTTCAGTCAATTGCCGGAGGCATCATCAGTACAAGCATAAAATCATACAGGCATCTTAAAACTCTACTATGCCATGTTAATATTTTCTGGCCGAAGACTAAATTGCACTCCACCCAATTGCTAATTGTATGGTGTTTCTTAGGAAAAAGGTGTTAGGGATGATCAGATGAGATCAATCCAAACCATGCTGCTGTAGAATAAGACTATCATATTTCATGTTCCTGCAATCAAAGACTATCATATTTCCCTCTGAAACAGGTTTTCTAATGTCTGAAGTTGAACTATTTGGCTCCTTAATCTACATTTAAAAACTGTCATAAATTACTTATCCTTTATGCAATAAACAAGGACCATAGCATCATATAAATTTCATAAGCTACTTGGCATGCATTACTTACTTCAGGATATCAGTGCGGGATAAACGAAGTTTTTTCACTGCAGCAAAGATTTTTTCAGGTACATCTGAGATTTTTCTTTCTACAAAGAAAGATGGAGGTCCCATAGAACCAAAGTATTTCTTGATTGATACATTAGACCACATCTTATCAGAGGTCATAACTTCATTTAGTTTCCTCTTCAAGTTAAGAGTTTTCTTTGGTGGGGGATCGGTTTCATCATTCTTAGGACAACCAGATATAAATTGGCCACCCTCATCATCCGTAGGCAACCTGGGTATCTCTCTATTGCCTTCAGTACACTGTATTCTATTGGGGCTACAGTCATTAACCAAAGCATGAAATCCTAATTTGTGTTTCCCTTTTGATATGGAGGCGGGACATGAAATAGCCCAGTGATTGGGCCGAAAGCACTTAATGCAGAAACAAGGCAGTCCCTTCAATCCTACATGTGAATTCACTTTCTTTAGGAGATCTGGCCGTTCAGTTTCAGAGATCTCTGAACAGTGACAAAGTTGATGACCTTTAGTTCCACAAAACAAACAAGTCATCTTTCCCTTGCTGGCTTTATCTGTTCCATTTGATGATACGATATATTTGATGGCATCCAATCTCCTTTCTGGCTCTGAATTTCTGAATCTTTGGGAAGGCCACAATGGATTGAATTGATGCATTGAACTATCATTAACCTGATCATCCATAGTACCACTGGAAGCCTCTTTATCGATTGAATGATCATGTAATCCTTTAGCCTCATCAGCAGATTGCTCTCTATGATTTTCTTCAACCTTGCACTTGTTTAGATGAGCAGTGTGCTTATGGGAATGGGGAAGCCTTGAACAATCACTGGATTCTGACTGAGTCCCACCATTCCGTATGAGGTGATCAGAGATTTTTAGGGGGGCAACTGGTCTTGGGAAAAATCTACTTATCCACTGAGTCCCCAGAGTATCACTTCTGTAACAGCTATTGTTTACTTCCTTCCTCCCGGACGGTGCAGAGGAATCAAGGTATTCGGTATTATTTTTTTGTCCGCCTAAGGATGAACTTGATGTTTTTCCTTCTCTCTCCTTACTAGGGCCTAAGTTTGAACCATCTTTATTATCCATCAAATAGTTTTTGCTGCATTCATGAGAGTCAGCAAAATTTACAGGCTCATTCTTAGGATGGGATGATGGGCCAGCTACATATCTCCGCCTAGATCTTTCAACTTCATCCAAATTCAAATATTGTCTGAAAGGGGTATCACGCTCCGCATGACAGGTTATTGCACTAGCGTCTATTCCATGTACCTTGTTTTTTTTATCAAAATTTTTAGAACCCTCTTCTAAACGCTTCAAGCTTGGAGAATACATGGACTCAAAAATGAATTGAAAGCCCGTATTTTTTGGCTCTGGATTTTGATTTCTGTTGAATGTGATAAGTTTCTGATCAGGCCATTGATGAGCGTGATCTGGATATGCAGATGCATCAGCCCAGCAGTTTCTTGCTTCTTGAATTGATAGTGAAAATCCTTTCATCATGTTAGATATCCAATTCATGAAGGAGCTATCCTGTTTAACAAGGGAATTGGATGAAACTTCTTGTGTTTGCTTTTTGATTCTTTTACTCTCAACCAGCAACTGCTGTTGGAAGTCCAATCTCTTACCCGTGGAAAACTGCCCACTACTGTTACAGCTTTCAACACTCTCATGGCCTTCTTCCTCCTCCTTTGATGAAAACTTCATGTTAATATCCCCAATAGATAATGCCTTCTCCCTGTGTTTCCTCCAAGACAGACGACGTTTTCGATTGATAGGTGAATGCAAAACTGGAAGATTCTTGTCATCCTGAGATTTGTCTACAATCTCATTAGATTTTGAAACCAGAGCTCTGCTTGTTGCACCACAGACAGCTTCACAGTTGAAAGCTTGCAAATCACTCTTAGCAGTTGATTCCAGTTTTTTGAAACGACTTCCGGTGGGAGAAGTTAATTTAGTTCCGGGAGCACCAAGACTTTTATATTCAATTATTGGATAAACCTTGGCGGATGAAGCATCGTCTGTTTCAAAGGCTTGATTTTTAACGCCTATATCTCCACCTCCACTAGTCTGATCTCTCGATAGTGGATTTTGCCCAATGCTAGGTTCATGTTCATCTGCCTGTGGTATTAAATTATCAACCTGCATTCGGTCAACATGACCTGCAAGAAAATCATGACATGGGAAAAAAAAAATTTAAGGCACAAAAAGAAGAACTTTCAATTTTTTTTTTTCCGTTGGACAAAAGGATATAATTTCATTATTATCCCTTTTTAAACATAATGAAATAATTTAATGACTAGGAATCTACGCTCTTAGAGAGAACACCTACAGAAATTATTGGGAATTTTTTTCCTGTTATTGATACATAAATTTGTTACAAGTACCTATAGTCAAAATGCTCTTAGCATGATAAAGAAAATGTCCTCAAACTAGAGAAATGATGAGGACAGCATTTACCAGATGTAGTAGAAACTTGGTCAATGTTTTCTTCAGTTATTTGAGTAGTTCCAGCATTTACTTGATCGCAAGAATTCCTTTCTGTAGAGCTCATTTCTTCCATATTACCTTTACATCCTGCCAGCCCAGATTTTCGTGGAAATAAGAAAATAGTAACTAGCAGAAAAGTAAACAGACTGGTAGAAGCTGTTTTATTAATTCACTAATCAGGATAACCGGCTTTTTTCCTTTTCCATCTGTATTGTCTGTTTGAACCAAAGATCTACTACTAACCTGTCTTTCATACACATAATGGAGCCAGGGGATTTGAAGATTAAACTCTTACCTGTATCTTGTTCTTCATATTCTTTACACTCAGGCTTGACACCTGAATCACTTGTGAAATCCTTAGGAGGAATATCATTACCAGAAATATCGCTTTTTATGCACACAGCAGCTATAGGTTTCGCGAAAACATCATCTATTGGTTTATCAGTGGCAGATGTCACGCCAACAACGCTGTCTGGCATAGTGAGAAAAAAATTGCTTGGTCCAACATCCCAAAAAAGGGATGTCTTCTTATCAGAAAAGCTTGAATCGGCACATTTAAGACTCAAACCTTTGTCTGGAGACCAAACTAGTTCAGATAAGGGGCTGTTGGCAACAAATCTCATGCCTAATTTGGAAACTGCATTTGCACCTGCACCTGGGTCAGTTTTCAGGATGCAATGGTTAGAATAATTCAAACCAAGTTGCAAATCTATCTTTGGTCCCGCTTTCTCATTTCCAGCATTCATCTTTAGAAGGATAAAATCTCCAGTAGCTCCTGACATATGATTGCAGTTCAAATTAACCTTCTTATTGCTCAATACGTAATACTGCAAATGAGCATAACTCTTTAAGAAAATTTAATCCCCTGGTAAAAGTATGCTAAATGTAGATATGTTAGTCCTAGTAACAGTATCATTAATTTTCTCCTTCCACTATGTATTTATCTAATTGGCTCCTCTCTTGATATCCTCATGGCGTTAATTCTATCATCCAAGCTTCACAATTGTATCATGTTTCTCTCCCTGAGAAAATCGCTTCCCATCTAAGTAACATATATGAGTTTGGCAAGATGCAAGACAAAGACACAACACAACTGGGCGTTGGATGTTTGTACATATGAATGAATACTTAAAAATGAATGATATAGGTTTGACTATATTTTAATAAAATTAATTAATGTAGCCAACAAATCATTGTGCCTAAATTGGAATTAATTTTAGAAACCTCCAATACATTCCTATTCATTCTCCTATGATTAACATCATCAATAAGGCTACAACATATATAATAGTCATCTGTTCCCTCCTTGTGACACTACCACCAAACACACTCTCTCTGGGTTACTCTATTTTTATGCTTCTTGTCCAGCTTCCTTGTTAATCCAGGAAGGGTCTATTTAATCCTAGGGGATTGCTACGATAAGATTGATCTGATGTGGTAGAATGATCCTTAAGGATAATGGGTCTTCACGTAACTCGCACTATTCAAGCTTCTTGTTTTGCCAATGGTCCATAGATTTTAAGACAGAGATTTGAATTAGGTCATAGTTGATGCTGCTAAAAATTTATATAGACATGACAAAACAGTTACAGACGTAGATCAAAGATCTAGTGTGGTAGACAACAAATTGAGATGGCAATCTGGAGATGAATTTTCACAAAGTTGTCCTAGGAGGATTAGTGATCTTTAGTACTTTCTCTTCCTTATACTTGGCTACATAGAAGTATACCAGGGATCAAAGTAAACTGAATTACTTATTTATCTTAAAGGCTGATCTTGAATATGAAGTATGGAGATTCACAAGTCAATTATAAAGCTTCTCCAATTCAGGAAGAGATCATCATAAAAAACAATTTCAGTAGTGATAAATAATAAGACCAAAAAGATGAACCGTATTATCCCATTTGTCCATGAAATAGGTCAATTCAGCTTATCATATACATCAAGCCAGTCATTTAAAAGTTTTTTTTTTCCAATTGGGTATCAAAAAGGTTAATCCATCTACGTTATTCCTGCCTGAGTCAAACCAAGAAAGTCGCAAACAGCACCACATTAGCAATAAGCAGCGAAAAATTACCATTATCTTTTAGCAAGACAAAATCACGTTCAATAAGAAATCAGGGAAAATCCTGAAAGATTTCACCCATCTGATATGCAAGGAAATGCAGGTGAGACTGATTCAAGACTGAGGCAAGGTTTTAAAAGACATCAAAATCTAGCAGAAGAGAAGAGAATGAGAAGGATGAGAGAAACACACCTTTGTATATTTAAACACAGAGGGAAGCCCAACAGAAAAGGTATGCAAAAGGGGATATGCTTCAGTCAGTGGAATTTCTCAGTTAGCGAAAGGAAGAAAGAGAGAGATTTTGCAATATGTACCTTGCAGATTCTGCTATGTACTGCCCCAGTTCCTTGAAGGTATTAAAACTATGGAGGAATGTGAGGTTAAGCAGATGCCACGTGTACGAATTTCATGCGAAGGAGGCCCAAATTGGAGCGATGTTTCAGTACAATGAGATGAAAATTTTCCACTTGCCGTGATTAGAGTCACTTCAATCATTTGGAATATCAGCTGTAAAGGTCCATTGTAAATTGCATCCACTTCATTGGCTTTTAGTTTAAAGGACAAAATAATAGATCATCCCTCCTGTCATCTATTTGTTTGTTCATGTTTAGCTTATCCTATTTCTATCTCTTTTGCTTAAGCCAGTAGTGTTCTTTTTGTTTGTTGGCATTCACATCTAAAGCTTCAACATGTAAATGTGGGCTCATTTATTCAGTGTACTTTAAATTTTACAATGATGATATTATATTCAAATAAAATAGTTATTTATTTATTAGATTTTGGAGTGTATTCATTGGATAAGATAAAAGTGACGCAGCAATCTGATTCTCAGAATATCCATTAATTTCTTAAATGAACATTTAAAAATAAAAATACACCAAACAATAATAGCAGAAAGAGAAAAGGGTCTCCGACGTGATGGTTTAATTTACCTTTAAATTAAATTTAATAATGTGGTGTAAAATGGAAAAGAATACCGACATAATTTGGGTGCAAATTGGAAGGGTTGCACTAAATAGGGAGCAATTATTTGATTTGGATGAGAGGATTTTGAATGTGAACCACAAGCCTTCCTGCCTAATGTTTTGGACCATTTTGCATTATCATTATCAAATCCCTTCATGTCCTGTAAGGAAGCAGGTCTTTGTCCCTTTATTTATTTCACCCAACACGTTTCACAATCCACAGGAGACCAATTCCTAATTTTCCTAGCAGCTTGATATTACTTTTCGATACTTTTTATGAGTTATAAATAATCAAGTTACACAAATTAAAAAATCAATTAAATAATCTTTCTAATAATGATAGTTTTAGCCAATATACTTAATTAGCAAGGATATTTTAGGAATGACAACACTTATTTATTATAAATAACCAACTTAACTTACTTCCTTAATCTCCTCAAATAAGTCAATTGGGTCTTATAATTAGGACCGGAGGAGTAGTATTTTTTTCCCCAAATATATCATTATTTATAGAGAGGATGAGGGGAAGAATGAGTGGGGAAAAAATGTACGAGTGACATGTGATTAATTGGAAGTAGGAGAAGATCTATTTCATCACCAGTAATATGCAATAAAAATATTTTTAAAAAAAGAACTTAGAATTCACTTTAGTTCGTGTGAATTATATAATTTTCATTTATGCTAATCATGTTTATAAATTAAATTTTATCAAAGGGAACATTACATCAAAGTGCTATCCAATCAACATTATTTTCTTTTTGCCCTTTGGTTTTAGAGCATCCATTCGCTGGACAAATGAGCAAGACTAAACTAAATGATGGATGGATTAGTTGTGAGATTTTTCTAATACATTCAAATTATTTTTTGTTCAATTTATTAACTTTTAGCAAACCATGTGAATCATAAATGATCCCAGTACAATGCAAATCAATAAATTTTTAAACAACTCTCATACACGTTATGAACTATGAAGTGGGAAAAATAAATTGTATTATTTATTAGTTGTAAATAATTAATTTATTTAAAACTTTATGTTTTTATATTAACATTGAAATGGGTATGGATATTAAATATTAACCATGTATTAATGGATTTTTATCGATCTGGTTTGTGAAAAAATTAATATGCATGATTGCATGAATAGTAAATAACACAGCACGATAATTATTCATAACCGTCAATAACGGTCTAAAATTGTTTGGGGAAAGTCTTCAAATGACTGGCCGTGAGAGATAAAACCCCGGACGTACACCCAAAAAAGAAAAAAATCATGGAAGCGATGAAGGGCGAAGTGTTCAGTTAATACCCAAAAAACAAAAAAAGAAAAAAAAGGAAAAAAGAGGAGGAACTAGAGATAGATTTGTTATCAACTAATTGTAGTCTCAAGCTTATATTCTTTGATCACTCATTTTTTAATTGATCTTTGATGACCTTTGCGGGAGTAGGGAGGTTTCAGTTCTCAACTGAAAAATTATAATGTCATATACTCTTTACCTTCTTAATATAAGATCTATTTAACTAATTTGATTAGATTAAAGAAGTTAAGTAAGTTAGTTAATTATAAAAAATGTGATATGTTTTTTCTAAAATACCATAATCATCTTTCCATATCCTATTTGATTGGTTGAGGGAGTATCAATAGCGATAATTTAGAAAAACTTGATAAATGTGATAAATAGGTCTTATATTTATAATCAAGATCAACTTAACAATTAGGTCTTATATTAAGAATTAGAAGAGTATTATTCTCCTTTATTGCTGTCATATACTACCTCATTTGATTTTTTTATTATCTTCTTCTCGTTGAATGCCATACTAACTTTTCTTTATACACAATTATTACAAATTTAGTTATTCTTGTAAAGCCCATTTTAGCATTCTCATCTTTAATATCCCCCTATTTATTTATTTTATTTTTACTCTCATCCCTCCAATACCTAACATTCTTTTCTATTCCAATATACTATATCTGCTCATAAAATAAGATCTAATTTATACTGTAAATTACTACTTCCAGTTCTTAATATAAGACTTTATTTAATTTTTATTTTGGCCATAAATATAAAATCTCAATCCACTTTGTCTCTCATATTAATCCATTTCTTTTTCCAAAATAGTCCTTCTAATAATAACAATCCTAATCAATAAACTTGATTAGCAAGGATATTTTAAGAAAGACAAAATCTATTTATTACAAATAACTAGCTTAACTTATTTTTTAATCTATTTAAATTAGTCAACCAGCTCTTATATTTAAAATCGAAAGTAGTACTATCTCTGGTCCTTAATATAAGACCCCATTTGACTTTTATTTTGATCCTAAATATAAGATCCTAATCCATTTTGTCTCTCATATTTTACATTTTTTTCCAAAGTAACATTTCTAATAATGATAGTTCTAATCAATATACTTGATTAGCAGAATATTTTAAGAAAAACAACACCTATTTAGGACAAATAACTAACTCAACTTACTTTTTTAATCTCTTCAAATTAGTCAACTGGTTCTTATAATTAGAACCGGGGATAGTATTATATTACTCACTAAATCTTACATTTAGAATGGTATCACTAGTACATTTGTTCAATAAAATTTTCATAGCCATCTTCCATGCATAGGAGTTCTTGTCGAGATGCATGGAATCAAAGCGCCGTCTACTGTAAAATACGTGGGTCTGATCAATCTACGAGACTCATGTAGTATGAAAAAACCAATCGCACAAGTACATCATCGAATATAAAAGAATATACTGTTATAGATTACAACTATAATGAATCTACAAAATGACAACAAATAGAAACTCTTGTTTACTAGATTCTAGACCACTCAGCCCCGTGCAATTCTGCGCCCTGCACCCACTAACAATGCTTTCCCTACTGCACCACCGTGAATACCCAAAACCAGAGCAACAGTCCCACCAATAGCCAACCACTTCCAGTCCAAGCCAGGACCATCTTGTCTCCTACAATTTCTAAGGGCTTGATCTCTCTCTTCCTGCGCTAAAGAAGGCTCAGACGACTCCATATTTTCTATAGAGATCCTGGTTGAGATTCTTGCATTCAGTGCGCATCTTGACAAGGATGCCTCCGTTTTCCTAGCATTCTGATACGCTCTCATTCCAGAGTGAAGTTTTTTAACAGCCCCCCACATCCCATGGCGGACGCCCAGCTTCGCGACGTCTTTGGGAATCCCCATGTCTTCATAATGTAAAAGGGTAACCTCGCAGGCAGACATCTGTCCATCTCCTTTGCGAGATTCCACTGCAACAGGATTTTTGCATGTTAAGAAGATGAAATACCATTAACTGACAAGTTACCATCAAAAAGCAAATAACAGTAAAGAAAAATTGTCAACGATTCCTACCAGGTTTGATGACCCAACTGGAAAAGTAAAGATCTACTCGTCTGGGCTTGTCTCGCTTGGGTAAACTTGGATAAGGCACCCCCTACAGCAATGAAGCTGAAACAGTAAGAAAACCTAGCGCTTATGTATTTTATGACCCCCTCTCTGATTTGTTGTTAGCACCAAATAGGCTTATAGTAATATAAAAGCACAGAAAATCAAAGGAGAAGACATATACGTTTGCTATCGAGTTTTCTTACTAGGAATATAAGCCTGCATTATTTCAACACCACATATTTTTACTCTAAACACCAAGAGAGTGCGAGTTGCATTTCAATTCTGGGTTTTAATTTATCTGTTGGGAGAAAATGGCATCCCAATGCTCTTCTTCATGACTTTGATGCTCAACACAGCCTTGTATAGTTGAGTGACCACGAACTTAAAAAGCACATCCCAGACAGTCACGATTAGGGAGATTTCAATTCCAGTTACCATCCATTGTTATGATGTTCAACATTCAGGTCCTCTCAAGGCTCTTAATAGATCAGAGCAACAATGTTAAGATTGCACTGTAAGAACCCCAATAAGACATCACAACAAATCCCGGATGTTCTTGTTGCAAATCAGAAAGTGAGGGATTGGCATAATCCAGATGGGAAGAAAGAAATAACTCTTGAAGGGCCAGACAGGTGCCCTTTTTTTTTGGGGGGGGGGGGATGTCGAGTTTGCTGGGATGGGAAAAGACAGAAGGCTCCTTGACATAGATATGTGGCGCACTTCTTTGTCCTTTTGTTTTCTTTCTTTCTTTTCTCTTTTGGGAAAGAAGAAAATGTCAGTTAATAGAGTTGTTAGTAGAACGGTGACGTTAAAGAAAATATCCACCGTGCCTATTTTTAACAGAAGAACCTTATAACAGATATACGTTTATTTTATGAGTTTTGCCTAAAGTAATATCATATTATGAGTAACCACAAGAAATGAGAAATTGATCATATAGGAGATTTTCTAGCAATTCATGAAGCGCTTCTGGCTCCCACTTGAATCAAAGTGAAAAATTGAACCTCCCAATAAAATATTTTCAGATGAATAAGGCTATCTTTCCACAGTGTGATAGAGATAGAAGTATAGGGGAGCCATGGTGAGATGAAAAGAAACATACTCAAGAGCAAAGGCAAAAACAAAAATCGGGTAAATGGTGTTTTAACCCGTACCTTTGTCACACAGTAGTATGAATTTCCAGCCTCCCATATTCTTCGAGCAATAACATATTCTCGATCACTACAGAAAAAGGGAACTGCAGATTGGTTGAACCAATGAGGCATGAGTGAACAATATGGCCATAAACAATTAACATAACAAGTACCTTAGATCTTTGGCCAAGGTACCTTTTTTTATCCAGTGAACAACCATTGTCCCTGCACGAGGGCATTCCTCCAAAACATTGCAGTATGCCAACATAGG